>NW_007258212.1:241442-364691 GCF_000164805.1 Carlito syrichta | reverse complement strand
GGAGGAGGCGATGGGGGAGGAGGCGATGGGGGAGGAGGCTGGAAGCGGGCGGTAGCCCGCAGGGAAAAGCCCATTGGGTTCCATTAACGACTGTCCCTTTGGGACAGTCGCTGTGGGAGGGTGTTTTTCGGTTTCCAGGGGTGAAACACCTATCTGGCCACGTGGCCCCGGAGTCTCGGGTGAAGGAGTAAAAGTGTGAAGCTCCGGGATTCCGGACCTGATTTACCTTCACAGTTTCTGATTATAGAATGACTCGCTGACGTTTGTCATACGTCCATAGCGCTAGGACAGACATCTATGCAAAAAAGCAAAGTGCTGGCGAGAAATGTGTTTGGAATAGCACCTCATATTCAGGGAGGGCGTGTTTGTATTTCGGCCTTCTCTATAGTTTCAGGAAATGTCATTACACTTTAGTGGAGACTTCTTACAAAAACGGTTTTGCACAGGTGCTACGGAATGGTTTCACAATAACATCTTACATTTCAAACGTTTCTTCTCAAGGCAATTGAAACTGATCGGGGCTGGAGTGGGAAATACAGGGATCACAAGGAATAAATGAATAACTGAAAAATATTCTGTGTAAAAAAACTATACGTCTGAAACATGAGCAGCAGGCAGCAGAAGCATGGCAACTCAGGGTCTCTTGAGCTGTTCCCCAGGTTGTTCAGTAACTAAACAGGGCAATCCTTGAATAATTATGATACAAAAATGAATGAACAAAACCAATGACTTTTAGGGTAGCCAATACAGCAGGCTGACCTAAAAATTGATCTTTGCTTTAGGGTTTGAGGCTCCCTCCATTTTTTTAGACTCTGAATTCTAAATCATTTTGGATTTCATTTGAGAGGACGGATCATTTTAAAATTGGCAGTATGGTTTTGCAACATAAGTTGTCATGCAAAGATTAGGGGTTAAACACATAATCTACCGGAAGTAAATATGATTAGGAAAACCACTTGAAAATTTATTTCATCATCTTTTTATCTCTTTAATTCCATTTTTTAAAAGCATCTATGTTGGGGGGGCTAGAATTAGAGGAATTACCTTATGTCAACGATCCCCACAGTACAGCTACAATGGAAATCATAGGGTGTATATACAGGGAATTATCAACATCCAGGACAATCAGGCCAAAAAAATCAGTATTGAAGGCAATCAAGTTTGGTGAATGGGATGTTGCTTTCTGGGTTCTGGCAATAGTACCTGAATCAGGCTGGTGGCTGTATCTTGGTTCCAGGTGGTTCATTTATATAAAGTAGGACCCTAGCCAACAGCTATAGATTGGGAGTCAGGATTTAGCCTCCCAGGTCATGGCTAGGTCAGGGCTAACATTCAGAATGAATTTTAGTCCTAGTGGGGAAAAGGAGGGGTACAGGTTAGAAAACCATACTGTCCAATATGCATCTCCAATTTATGACTTCCAAAACAAAATTTGTAACATTCTCTCCTAATCTGTTCTTTTTGCAGTCATTCACACCTCAATAAATGGCAATCTATTCTTCCAATTGCTCTATCCAAAACTCTTGGTAGCAATTCCTGACTCCTTTCTCTTACACCCCACATCCAGTTTATTAGCAGTCCTCTTGGCTTTACCCTCAAAACATCCTGAATTTGACACTTTTTAGCAAATCCGCTACTACCACCCTGATCCAAGCCACTGTTTATTACTCCCACCTAGATAATTGCAATGACTTCCAAACTTATTGCCCACTTATGCCCTTTTCCTCCTTCAGGATATTAAAATATAAGCTAAAACTTCCATCAACTTCCTGTCTTACTCAAAGAAAAGTCAAAGTTCTTGCCCTAACCTAAAAGGCCCCAACTGATCTTCTATCTCCTTCTCTCACTCTTACTGGTCTGACTTCTGCTATTATTCTTCCCCTTGTATACTCCATACTGACCACACTGGCTTCATTACTGTTTTTCAAACAAGCCGTACACATACCTGCCTCTCCTGCCTGGAATGCTTACTCCAGATAATCATATGACTTGTTCTCAATACCATGTAGGATGTGTTTATGGCTTTCCTTCTGAGAAAAATAAGTCTTCTGTTTTGACAACTGAGGGGTAGTTCATCACAAAGTTAAGTGTTTTTTTTTTTGTTTTTTGTTTTTGTGTGTGTGTTGGAGTCTCACTCTGTCGCCCAGACTGGAGTGCAGTGGCATGCTCCCGGCCACCGCAGCCTCGATCTCTTGGGCTCAGGCGATCCTTCCGCCTCAGCTTTCCAAGTAGCTGGAACTACAGGCGCGTGCTACCACACCCGGCTAATATTTGATTTATTGTAGAGGCGAGGTCTTGCCAAGTTCCCCGGATGGGTCTTGAACCCATGGGCTCAGGCAATCCACTTGCCTCGGCCTTCCAAAGTGCTGGGATTACAGGCTGAGCCACTGAACCCGGCCAAGATTTTTAAAATATAATATGACTTGGTGGACAGATGTTACAGACTTTATACATGGTTGTTAGAACTAGCTTTTATTGCTAAAATTGGACCTAAATTCCATAGTTATACTTTATTATGTTCAGCTAATGAGACTAGAAAGAAAATAGGTAGAATAGTGGCAGGATTTTACTGTTAGGACAAGATCATCTCAGTTCTTTCTTTCTATGATGTCTGCCTCTATAACGAATGACCATTGGGTCCATAGAGATCCCGATTTATGTCTAAGTCCTATGAGTGTTAAGTGTAGGGGATTCATCTAAGACATGAAGGTAAGCATTGTAGGCCTAGGTAGGTAGGCAGCATCGAGGACATCAGAGATGTGTGGCACAATACACACTTAACTCCCATGCCAGGCTAGACGTGGTTTGAAAGAAGCAAGGGCAGAAACACTAGCAAAACTTACTTTTGGATGTAGAGCGAGATAATGGATTAGGTCTCAGTGTCTGACTTCCACAAGACCTTTTTTTCCCCCTCACCATCACTTTTTCCCTTGTTCTTACAACAGTAATAATGAATATTTAGTGAGGACATTGTGCCAGGAATTGATCTGGGAACCAGGGATAAACTGAGAAAACCTGGTCACATTCAAATTGGGACCTCAAACTCTTGCATTAGGAAGAAAATACTGAGAGAAAGGAAGACAGTAAAGACATTATATGAAGGAGAATGATGTGGGAGAGCCTTCCACATATAACTTAAATTGTTTGAATTGTGATAATTACTATCTGAATGAGTGATTGAAATTTAAAAATGCATTTAATTCTACTTCTCTCAAGTTTTCTGTTCAGCATTTTGTTGAAATAATGTGTGGGCCGGGCTTAATGGCTCAGCCTGTAATCCCAGCACTTTGGGAGGCCGAGGCGAGTGGATTGCCAGAGCCCTTGGGTTCGAGACCAGCCTGGGCAATTTGGCGAGACCTCATCTCTACAATAAATCTAAAATCAGTCGGGTGTGGTAGCGCGCACCTGTAGTTCTGGCTACTTGGAAGGCTGAGGGGGAAGGGTCACCGGAGACCAGCAGGTGGACGCTGGGGTGGCGGTGAGTGTGCCACTGCACTCCAGCCTGGGCAAGGGAGTGAGACTCCAACTCAAAACAAACAAACAAAAATAATGTGTGTTAGATATCATGTAGCACATTGACACAAACTTGTGGCACAACAAGAAACATGTGTATGACTTGTTCACCTAATTACTTAATTAGGTATAAGTTATTATTCTTGAGACTTACTACATAATTCAAGCGTCAACAGAGATATGCTTTCCATGATCATCTTCTCTGGAAGCTCATCAAATCATTAGATTTTAGTTATAGCTCATTAATAGAACATTAGAGAATATCAGTAACTTCCGAGAGTTTTTTTTTAATTTTCAGAGAAGTTTTTTGAGCTTTCTTTTAAGGTTATGCCTGCAGCACTGAGAGATTTCTCTAACGAGATCTGGAGATTAAATATCAGCCAGTCTCATGTGTAGGAGGTGAGTTCTTAGAATGATTTGAGTTCTGGAGGAGGAGTAAAGATTCACTTCCCTCAAGGTTGTTTTTATCAATAGAGTGAAAAACAATTGCTTGAAATAGTCTAAGTTTTTCTCATTTGTAATTGCGTATTTGACTCTCTGCCACACTAATGCTATTAAAATACTTTAGAACATTCTTTACCGTATTTAATTTGTGTTTTTATATTAGAAAACAAGCTTAGAGGTTTTTGTTGTTGTTGGAAAAAAGCATAGATTTTGCTGCTCTGACTGATTAACTCATTAACATTTTAATTCTTGTTACATACTAGGGAAGGTTATTTTGGTGGGCATTTTTACTTTGTCATATATCTCTGATTTATGAATGGAATACTCTCTGGCATCGTGAAGAGACGAGGCAACATTCCATGGGCAGATATATTGATATGTATTCATACTTTTAACTTATTCACAAGTAGAGTATATCAGGTGTCCCCAAGACCAGCTCCCCAATTTGATGATCTATTAGGAGTCAGAGGACTCAGCAAAATTTACCATAGTAAATGGATACAATGTAAAATTGGTAAAGGGAAAAGGCACACAAGATGAAGTCTGGAGGAAAACAGGCACAAACTTCTAAGAATGCTTTCCCAATGAAGCCACTTAATTCTGGATGTACTTAATTCTGGATGTGATTAATTCTGACAGCAATGGGTCGTAACAACACGTGAAATATTGTCTACTGGGATAGCTCACCTTAGCCTAGGAGTCTAGGGTTTTCACTGAGGACTGATTATGTAGGCACTTAGTGCCTGTGTGACTGACCACAGGCACTGAAATTCTAGATTCTGAACATGAAGGCAGGTGATTAGTATAAACCACATTGTTTCTTTTTATTTATTTATTTTTTTGAGTTGGAGTCTCACTCTGTCACCCAGACTGGAGTGCAGTGGCCTCTCCCAGCCACCGCAGCCTCGACCTGCTGGGCTCCGGCGATCCTTCCGCCTCAGCCTTCTGAGTAGCTGGAACTATAGGCGCGCGCTACCATGCCCAGCTAATTTTTTAATTTATTGTAGAGATGAGGTCTCGCCAAGTTGCCCAGGCAAGTCTCGAACCTGCGGGCTCAGGCAATCCACTCACCTCAGCCTCCCAAAGGCGCGAGATTACAGGCTGAGCCACCCAGCCTGGCTAACCACATTGTTTCTACAAGCAGTTTGGATACAGTGAGCCATTGCTCATTCAGGGAAAGTTGTCTATCTGTGTCGGGAACTGTTTACCAGTCAAGTTCTCAAATGTTAGCTTAGGGCCAAGCTCATAAAAAAGATTTCCGAAGGATAGTACAGGCCTGCTATGTTAACTCTTTTCTGCATAGTTTAAAATGTAAAAATGTTTAAAAAGAGACATTTCTCATCCGCAATTGTTGTGAGTGTGTATTCAAAGTGTGACAATTAAGTTCACAAACTTGCCACCATGTGTTTACATTGGCAGCACTGTTCAAACAACTCAGAGGTTTTATAATCGTGGTCTATCAGTGTTTCACAACTGTGTTTGTGTCGATGTGTGGCAGCATCTTGCTGAGTGGTATTTATTATTGTTGTATGTTTTTGTGTGCTGTCATAAGAATGTCAGAGCTTGAATTAGAGCCACAAACATTGCATTTCTTGTTAAACTTGGCAAGAGTGGAAATGAAATCAGGGACATGTTAGTCCAAGTTCAAGAAGATAATGCCATGGAGAAAACGGCAGTGTACAAATGGGCTAAACATTTTTCTGAGGAGAGAGAAAGCATCACTGATGAAGAGAGGTCATGACAGCCAGTAACAAGCAGAACTGACAAAAACATTGCAAAAATTTGTTGAATTGTGCATCAAAATCATTGGCTGACTGTGAGAAGCATAGCAGACCAAATAAACATCGATAGAGAAACAGGAAAATCTTAACAGAAAATCTTGGTATAGGAATGGTGTGTTCAAAAATGGTCCTGAAGGAGCTCTTGCATCACGACAATGCACCAGCTCACACAGCACAGTCTTTGAGGAAGTTTTTAGCCAGTAAACAAATAACTGTACAGGTACCCTCCCTACTCACTTGATATGGTCCCCAGTGGCTTTTTTCTTTATTTAAATATAAAGGAAATATTGAATTGACATCTTGATGACATTCAGGACATCAAGGATAATACAATGACAGCTTTGATGGCCATTCCAGAAAATGAGTTCCAAAATTGCTTTGACGGGTGGACTAGGCACTGGCATTAGTTCATAGCTTCCTAAGGGGAGTACTTCAAAGGTGACTGTAGTGACATTCAGTAATGAAGTATGTAACACCTTTTCTAGGATGAGTTCACAATCTTAATTCCCAGACCTCGTAGGAAAGATGTATTCCAGAACCTGCCCTAAATATAAGTGATTTCTCTGAGGTTTTTAAGAAAAGTTGGACTGACCTGCTGTTGTCATTTTAGTATAACATGGCAAAATTGAAATCCTTTAAGTTGGAAAGGTATTCAAGCTGCTGCCTCAGCTACCTGTAGTAAGGGTGAGAGACCCAAGAGATTCAAAAAAACTCAAAGAGAACTATTACTATATGAATTCCTACCCCACGTTCACTGTATTTGTTTGCAGTGTTTGTACTTAGAACTTTGTTAAGTTTAATTTTTGTTTGTCCCATAAAATAACCAATTGCTTCTGCAACTGCTGCTAGCAGTGTGTGAATGTTAAGCAATAGGCCCCTCCTGGACATTCCTTTGCTTAGATAATGGTACACTGGTGGCGCCAGCCACCCCCCTGGTGGGTTCTGCCTTGTTTCAAACCTCCTGCCTGCTTGCTAAACATAGCTTATCTGGCATTACATTCTGCCCGTTTGGCAGTTACTTGTCCATCACAAGTAACTAAGCCTGAGCCCATGCAAATCGAACTTGAATCAACCAAAGTCTTTGTAACTGTGTCATATAGTCTTTATCCAATCCTGTGTGCACAAGTTTGTAAAGCCACCCCACCCCTTCAGAATTATGTATAAAAGTTGCGTGTTAGCCTGGGTCGGGGCTCTCGTCCCTGAAGCTGCTGCTTCGGCTTCAAATGTGAGCCCAGACTCAAACCTGAATAAAGACCCTCATGTATTTGCATCGGAGCTGGCTCCTTGGTGGTCTCTTGGATTTTGAATTTTGGGTTTAACAAGGGATGCGGCCTCTAGAGAGCAGTGCAATAAACTGCTGGTTGAACTGATAGGAACAGAAGTTCCTAAATTGACTGAATGAGCCCTGGGCTACTTAGCTGGTTTTGAGTGCAGCAGTGTCCTTGAACAATCCCTCCAACCTCTTTACCCAACCTTTTCTGGGGGCTGGACAATCACTACAAAATATTTTTTGTGACACTCTCAAGAAAAGAATAATGGTTGGTGTAGAGGTACTAGGTGGCTGGCTACCTGAGAAAAATAGGCAGGATCATGGTGGGCACATGAGTGGTTGAACCCAGAATGCAATGCCAGATGGTCTTCAAACTGTGATGTACTCCTCTACTGCCTAGATTAATAAAAGCACTAGCCTAGACTTTCACCCTTTTCTCCAAGTATCTGTTATTTATCAAGGTAACTGATTTTACCCTAATTATATGATCTCACAAATTCACATTATGAATCCACAAACACTATAAGGAAAAGTTAAAAAAAAAAAATCATTCTAGAAGTAATCAGAATGAATGGACCTGGTGGACAAAGAATTTAAAATAAAAACTGAAAACATCCTCAGATATAAGGGAATATATGGCAAACATGAAACAGTTCAACATATTGGGTATAAAATGTATTATTGTTGAAGTAAAGATCTCAATGGATGGGTTTACAGTTGACTAGGAAAATGGATTCAGCCAAAGAACAAAATAGTGTGCTGAATTATTAAGTTGGAGAATATACTAAGAAAAAAATAGGAGTAAAAAAGATAGAAGTGGAAAAAAAAAAGAAATTTGAATATCATTATTATAGGAGTCCCTTTGCAATAAATGGAAAGAAGAAAATATTTTAAAAAATAATTGCTATAAAATTTCCAGCATTAAAGATGCTTGGGTTTAGAAGCAGAGCACCACTTCTTGGAGGTTAAATTGCTTTAACATATTTATGCAAGTAAAAATAGAAACACTAAATCAAAAAAAAAAATCTTATCTACTTCCTTTTCTTGATACAGAACATTTAACATCTAAACATTTTCAACAGTTTCCTATTTCTTACTTTTTCCAAGGTGATATAATCATAACAGTATTCTTTAGGAAATTCCCCTAGATACATTTTAAAATCATATTAAACGACTTCAAATTATTGGTAGCATATTAAATAAGTAAAAATAATTAAAGCATACAAGAAAGATCACTAGTAGGGAAATAGTCACACAATGTTAATGCAGCATAAGTTATTTTAAGAAAAAAATCTCAATGTAGGACTTCAGACTTTTAAAATTCTTAAATTTCATGTATGGAGTATCTGAGCTTTTATGTTTGAGTAACATAATCAGTGCTACACATGACCAAAATAAACAACGATTTTGATAAAACACATTGAAGAAAGTTGTGATAAAAGGGAGCAGGTATCAAACACAAGGATTCCTCAGCTTTTGGTATTTGTTGATCTTTTTACTGCTGCCCATAAGTTAAATGACACCCGTGGTTTGTTTTTAAAAACCATGCTTTTGAATTCATACCTTCACCTCCTTTTTTCCTAATACAATACAGTGGAGATTATGTTAAATGGTTAAATTCAGGAAACGTTTTATTTTTAGCTGAATCAAGAAAATCAGATATTCTGATGAGAGACATGCATAATTCATTGTAACCCCAAAAGTAGAATTAAATTATCACAGGCTATTTTAACACAAATTTCAATATAGTTGTATTCGTTTCCTAGAGCTGCCATAGCAAAGAACCACAAACTGGGTAGCTTAAGAGAGCAGAAGTTTCTTGTCTTACAGTTCTGAAGGCTAGAAGTTCAAAGTCAAGGTGTGAGCAGGGCCATGCTCTCTCTGGAACCTGTAGGAGACTCCTACCTTGCATCTTCCTGGCTTCTAGTGGTTTGCTGCCCATGCTTGGCATTCCTTGACTTGCACTTGCACCACCTCAATTCTGACTCCATAGTCATATGGCATTCTCCTCTCATGCATCCTTCTCTTCTACTTTTCTTATAAGGATATCAGTCATATTGGATGACTCCATCCAAATTGGAGTACAACCTCATCTTAACTTAATTACTTATGGAAAGACCCTATTTATAACTAAGATCACATTCCCAGGATCTAGAAGTTACAAGATCAACATGTCTTTTGAGGGAACAGAGTTCAACCAATATTAACAGTATAATGTAATCATGTCTGCCAAGTGGTAATGAGTCTTCATTATAAATGCCTACCACACAGTGGTAAACCTAAGATGCAGGTATTAGTCCTACTCTATTCCAAGTTAATAAATGAGGAACATTGTGATGGTGATAACAATTAAGATTATTATTGGTAATGCTGCTATTTCTCTCATTTCTATTGATGTGTGGATAATGGGAGTCTACAACAATAGGAAAAACCAATTCCCCTTACCTGGCAGAAATATCCAGTGATAGATCTTCTTTTATAGACATAAGCTCAGGAAACATTTTATTTATTTATTTTTTGATTTTTTTTTTTTTTTTTGAGTCAGAGTGTCACACTGTTGCCCAGGCTGGAGTGCAGTGGCATGCTCATGGCCACTGCAGCCTTGACCTGCTGGACTCAGGCAATCCTTCACCTCAGTCTTCCAAGTAGCTGGAACTACAGATGCGCAGCACCACATCTGGCTAACTTTTTGATTTATTGTAGAGATGAGGTCTCGTCAAGTTGCCCAGGCTGGTTTCAAACCCGTGGGCACAGGCAATTCTCTCACCTTGGCCTCCCAAAGTGCTGGGACTATATGTGTGAGCCACCACATCCAGCCAGGAAACATTTTAAAGGAGAAACCAAAAAGACTTACTGATGGATAATGTGAGATGACGAAAGGTAAAGAATCAAGGGATGAGACTAATACGTCAGACTATGAAATTTAGTCTGATGGCAGACTAAGAAATTTAGACCTGTCATCTCACTGAAGGCAAGTAGAAAATTTAAACATAATAATAATTGGATTACTTGGTCAAGATTCAGGAAAAAAAAGAAATGAAGATTGATGAGACTGGCACATGGAACTACTTTTTTTTTGAGTTGGAGTCTCATTCTGTCGCCCAGACTGGAGTGCAGTGGCCGCTCCTGGCCACCGCAGCCTTGACCTGCTGGGCTCCGGCGATTCTTCTACCTCAGCCTTCCGAATAGCTGGAACTACAGGCACATGCTACCATGCCCGGCTGTTTTTTTTAATTTATTGTAGAGACGAGGTCTCACTGCCCAGGCGGGTCTCGAACCGCGGGCTCAGGCAATCCACTCACTTCAGCCTCCCAAAGGCGCGGATTACAGGCTGAACCACCCTGAGGTTGTTTGTGATTGATATGGAAGAGCTATTTGAAAAATTAGCAGTGCTTTTGATAACCTCATGGAATTGGGAAGAATGGGATGAGATGGGATGGAATGGACAATAAAATCACCCTTCACGTAGCATCTTAGTCTGTTTTGTGTTACTATAATGGAATGCCACCGACTGGGTAATTTAAAAAGAGACAACATTTATTTCTTATAGTTCTAGAGGCTGGGAAATCTAAGATCGAGGGGCTGGCGTCTGCTGAGGGCCTTCTTGCTGTATCATACCATGGTGAAAGGCTTCATGTGGTCAGTGAGCAAGAGTGTGCATGTCGGCTCAGAATTCTTTTCCTCTTATAAAACCACCAATCCCACCTATCACTGGGGTCCCACCCTGATCTTATCTAATCCTACTTACCTCCTAAATGCACTACCTCCAATGACTTTGGGGATTCAGTTTCCAACACATGAAATATTCAAACCATAGGCTGCAACCTACATTTGAGTCACCTCATTACACAGAAAATCCACCCTTAAAACTGTATTATGGTGATTCTAGATTCCTAATGTTTACAGATTCCTGGACAAAGGAAATGAAAATCCTCTCCAGAGGAAGAAAAAATCATATAGGACCTCAAATTATTTCTAAATGTTCTACAATTTGAGAAACAAAACACAAAATCTGGCCTATGAGGAGACCAGACTTCACAGAGAGAATCAACAGAAATTTAACCACAGCCACTTCAAATATTATCAGACAGAGACTCTAAAAACTTTTTTTGTAAGTTCCAGGAGTTAGAAGACAAAAAAGTTATGGCGGAGAACTGGAAAATATGAAAATGACAGATTTGAAAAAAGAATCAAATAGACATTCTAGGATAGAAAAAAAAATACAATAACCCCAAACTAAGAGACAGAACCTAAGTTTGAACCCAGGAAGTTCAACTTTAGGGGCCATAGTCTTAACAGCAACTCTCAAAGCTAGGAAAAAATATAGTGACATTCTTAAATTTCATATTTAAATAGAGTTCAGTCAACTTAAGTTATTTTCACTATTTTCAGTTGTTCACTAAAAACATTGCATCATCTTATAAAAGATAGCATGGTCAAATATGTAATTTGGGTACAAAATTTTTCAAGCCACAGTTCTAATAAAACCATGATGGATCAACATAACATTTGTCATTTCCCTGAGAAAAGCCCAATGAAATTTGGATGAAATTTCAGGCAAATATCAGCTTCAATGTCATGATTTTTATGTTTCTTTTCGTCTTACTATAAATTTGTAAAGAACCCATTTATTTATTTAATTAATAGTGTCTGAGATACTTAAGGCAGTCTCACCCCGATCAGTCTGAAATATTCCTTTTAAAAATGTTCTGCTCTTTGTGACTTTAGTAATTAGGGTATTTCGGAGATAAGATGATACTTGTCCTTGTTTAGAATGCTTTTCTTGATGCTAAGATATATGACTGAGCTTTTCCTCTTTTTAAATTATTTTTGTATTCTTCTGGACTTCCCAGTTGCCACTCATAGGTGAAAATTACACTGCCTTAAGTAGGAAACCTCAACGCAGAACTTCTTCAAGATTATATTTTCTTTTTGTTTTGGGGTTTTTTTTTTTTTTTGAGTTGGAGTCTCACTCCCTCGCCCAAACTGGAGTGCAGTGGCATGCTTCCGGCCACCGCAGCCTCTACCCGCTAGGCTCCAGCGATCTTTCCTCCTCAGCATTCCAAGTAGCCGGAACTACAGGGGCGTGCTACCACACCCGGCTAATTTTTTATTTTTTTATTTTTATTGTAGAGACGAGGGCTCGCCAAGTTGCCCGGGCGGGTCTCGAACCCGCGGGCTCAGGCAATCCACTCGCCTCGGCCTCCCAAAGTGCTGGGATTACAGGATGAGCCACCGAACCCGGCCTCAAGATTATATTTTCAACAAATTTCCCATTAATTTCGCATCTTGCTAGTGGAAGACCATTGATCGAATGGAATATCACTGTAGTTGGGAGCAGAATTAGAGTAGATTATTTTCCAGCATGTACCCACGTGGCAGACAGACACTGTAAGGTACCATCTAATCCCCTTCAGCAAGGGTTTTTTTTTTTTTTGTTCCAGTGTTAATGATGCTGTCCATAGTTCAGAGATCAGCCCCTTTATGGATTGGCTCACCCAAGATCTCAGTCCTTCACACAGCTACATCCAATGACTGATAGATGCAGCAGTATAAAGACCTGGTCATTTCAGGCCAACAAAGGACAACTCTAATGGGCAGTTTAAGCTCCAGAGCTCCCCTCAGAGTTAGCTGAGTCTAGTGTGGGCCTGCCTTGTAGTTTGACTTCTCCCTCCACCCACACCAGTTTCTTTATTTCCCAAAGTGATGACCTGAAGTTACTCCTTAATAACCAACTGTCACGCTAAACTCCATTCTAGAGTTTGCATCCCAAGGTACCCAGTGGTAACAATCTTCTTCAGATTTCCCTGCACTGATGTATGGACTCCATCTTCCCTCCACTCATTCATCCACCTTTTTTACACTACTGTTTTTATTAAACCATCCTGGCAACTGAAAAGATTCATTATTGTTCTTTTCAACATTTCTTCAGGTTATAACATCATACTATTCATCAAGAGGTCATTTGTTATGTTTAACTTATTTCCAAAAGATGTAAATTAAATGTGTAATGTTTAGGTATGTTAGCATACTTTGTGGTAAAAAAAACAAAAAAAAAACCCCAAAGTGCTGCTATTATTGAATTTGCTAAATAAGTTTACAGAAACATTAGTATTGGTTTCACCAAGTTGTCTCTAGGGGGCAGCAGAGAGTAACATGAATTCAAGTAGACAATTGAAAGTGGAACACAGGATTTGTCTATGTATTCAAACAATACAGTCCAGTTCTGAAGTTGTAAGGGTTTCTAGCTGGAAGAAAGAGTAAGTGAATAGATGAATTGATTAAGGAGGGGTTACACATGTGGGAGATGTATTGAAGACAAAGCAGTCTAAAGACCTACTGAGACTAGCCACTGGCTAAGAAATAGATGTTCGAGTGAGATTTCTTGACTTGAATCCTGTCTCCATCACTTATCAGCTGTGTGACTTTGTACAATTTACTTAACCTCTCTGGCTTCAGTTTCCTTATCTGTAAAATGGGGAATAATAATGGCATTTTCTATATAGGGTTGTTGAGAGAATTAAATGAGACAATATTTATAAACTGCTTAGAATAGGACCAGAGTGTTAAGCTTAGAGCTTGACAAATGTCATTTACTATGGATTTTTAGTGAGATTTAGAAGTGATACTTAGCTAAATATAAAATGTGGTTACTAACTTCTCTGTTTTGGTTTCATTTGTTTATTTGATATCACACACATTTTATTTTCAAGCATTTATTTCTGAATTTTTCCTTTTGCATAATCTGTAAAATTATACTGCAAGTCCCCTACATAACGAAACTTCAAGCTGCAAAGTTTCAAAGAGGCGAATGTGCATTCACATGTCCAATCATGTAAGTTAGTTCACATGTCTGGCATGCTTTTCAAGGTACTGTACTGTAAGATAAAAAAAGTTTTCTTTATTTCTTGTGTTTTTTAAAAAATGTATTATTTGTGCAAAAAGTATTATAAACCTATTACAGTACAGTACTATATAGCCACTTGTTTTAGTTGGGGACTTAAGCTAAGTTTGTTGGACTTACGAACAAATTGGACTTAATGTGCTCTTGGAATGGAATTCATTTGTATGCAGGGGACACTGTAATGAAAAATAATATTCAACTCTTATATTTAACTTTTTAAGAATAATATTTATGGAGGTGACATAGATAAACTATATATTAGAGTGAAAAATTTCAAGATAAATGAACATAATGGTAGGTATAAAAATAGAAATGTGCATTTTTGTGAGACTCTTTTAAGTTACTTGTCAGTACATTTAATGATTGTGCATGGCGAAAATCCAGGACAAACCTTGAGAGCTTGGGTCAGTGAAAACTGCAGAGAGGTGAACTGGAAGATAGAAAATGAAATATGGCCAGGAGAGACCATTTTTCATTTACAGAATCCATTTATATTCCATCTATGGAATCATACATTGAATTATAGAACTTTTGTGGTAATTGGTTAGATTCAAATCTCTAATCATTGTGCCATGGCATGGGAGCAGGGAAGAAGTACAGTGAAAAGTGCAGTGTTGTATAGCTTTGAGTTCTTTTAAATTCTTCATACTATTAGGCATTGTTCTTTTACCTCTGTGAAATTGGTACACTAGTACTTTGGTAGCAGTAGGACAGGGGAGATTGAGGGAATTGGGACTGTGTTTAGCCAGCATATTTGCAGGAATGCACACGTGCGCACACATGTATCTATGAAAGGGTAAGTCAGGCCAGATGTCTAAGCCAGAGAGCTCACCAAAAGTAAAGATGACAAGGTAAGTAGGTGTTGGCCCATTTTTGCAAGGCTATGTATCCAGAAAATTCAGCTGTAGTAGGAAGGGCAGGCAGGTGCTGGAGTTCTAGGCAATCAAGACTCAAATCTAGGAGGTGACTGAGCAGGCAATGGTACTGGGGAACAAGGGATCCAGGGAACAAGGGGTCAGGAATAAAAAGCCATAGAGTCTGTGCAGTAAGTATTCAAAGGGCATGCAAGGCTTCTATTTAATGGGGAGGGATCCCAAGGGCAGGACTGCAACATCTTCATCTTCAATGGTTTTAGCTCTGGCTGAGTCTGAATCTGACATTAGAGGCAAAGAAATACATCTGATTGAAAGAAGTTTACTTCAATAGCATTTATAGGCAGATAAGTCACATTTTGATTGATCAAAATTGATAATTGAGTAAGCCAACAGTGCAAGCTTGGGGGCATTTTGGCTTAAAGTAGCTCTAACTTACTAAAGCTCATGTGTCTTTTTGTTTTGGCTGCCATATTACTCAGCAGAACATTGTTCTGTTTGTTTCTTGTATGTCCTCATTCTTTTTTTAAAATCTTTTTTTATTTTAAAGATGTGGGGTACGATTCAGGGTTAGATCTACAAATGTTCATTATGCAAGTACCCTTGTTGATGAGGTGTGCCCTGTCCTCATTCTTAATTGGTATTACTGAAGGAGAATTGGAAGACCAGTGGAGTAAAAGGTTTAGATTTCTGGGTTGAACACCACCTGTTTCTCTGATCCTTTCTCACTCTTCTGCTCTACTTTCTGGGTCACTGTGCCCAAGGGGCATAGCCAAGGAGAATTTGAAAACTTTAGTTTTTTTTTAGAGAAGTGAATTTATCAGACACTTATTTTTCTCTTATACTGACTTTAATCACATATCTTTGTTGGATACTTATGCCAACAAACTCTTGCTCCCTTTCACAAAAAGTTTTAAAAATGCAGGTTTGTATTTCTTTTTATTGTCACTGGAAATATCTAAGGTTTTCTTTCAACTTCCTTCAAAGGCAATTTTGCAATCCCCTTTTTTAGTAAATGAAAAAAGAGTGTGGGGTTAGACTCGGCAGGTTGTGCTGCAAACTGAAGAATGGAAGGAATCATCTGTTGTTTTAAACACTTGCTCTCCATAAGAGATATAAGGTAGGAGTTGAGAGATTGGGGGAGTGGGGTTTTGGCGTGGAGAGGATAAGGGTGTGAGGTGAGAACCTCTCATCCTGCCAAAGTTATTTTGTGAATTCTATGGTTTTTCATACCACTCACTTGACTCTCATACTGCTGACTGCAGATTGTGGTCTGAACTCAGGCGAGTACATGGGAGTGTATCTATGAAAGTTGTTGCCTGCAATTTCAAACCATAAAAGTTAGGTGAAAAGAACACAGGCCTAGCAAACATTGCTTCCACCGTGCCACCATATCACTTGAGACCTTCACAGGCAGGCCATTTAGCCCTTCTGTGCTCCAGTTTTGGCTGTATCACTGGGCAGATGTTAAAATAAGCCGGGTTTGGTGGCTCAGCCTGTAATCCTGCGCTTTGGGAGGCTGAGGTGAGTGGATTGCCTGAGCCTGCGGGTTTGCGACCCGCCTGAGCAACTTGGCCAGACCTCATCTCTACAATAAAAATCAAATAAATAAATAAATGATCACCAAGAATTTTTGATTACATAAGAAAAAGTTCATGTCAATATAATATTAAGTGGAAAAAACAGGTTACAGATGTGATTAAGAAACTTGCCCAGTATCATTGGACTATTCATTGCATGTGAAAGACTAAACTCTATGTCAGTCTGTTACCAAAACCCCTAGTCTTAACCACTATATACTTTAACCTCTATGTGTAAAAAACAGAGCACTATACTGTATTTTAAACAATGTTTCCTCACTAATTTTTCTGACACCTGGTTAAACATTCAACAGAAGAGATGTTTTGCTCCGTCTACCCATTGTCATCTTTCATAGCTTCAAGTATTCCATGCCCTCAGGGATCCGACTTCACTGTCTTGATCAAGTTGATTCACTGAAATAAAAAGCTTGAGAAGGGGGAGGGGAAATGTTTGGCAAGAAGGAAGATAGAGTTGCTAGCTTAGGAAAAAAAATGCATGTTGTTTAATCTTTTTCCTGTTGGCAGTGTTTTCTTCCCCTTCCTGGAGAGTTTTGTCTTAGGGTAGAAAATTCTTAGCACGTAGAGGGTTCCCCTGCAATATAATTTGAATGCATATTAATTAGTAACATTAAGGAAGAGTTTTTGGGAAAGCCAGAATTTCAGATGTGTGGCAACTAAAAGGTGGGTATTTATTTGTAATCTGGTTAAAATGATCTAACTCTTCAAAGGTGAAGGTGAATGGCAGTGTCATATTAAGTGGAAAAAACAGGTTACAGGCATGATTAAGAAAGTTGCCCAACACACAAACACACACTGGGCACCAGGTCCACTAACAGGGAGAGAGGGCTTGCTAGAAGCCCAAACTTCATCTGCACACAATTTATTTATGTAGTAAATCCTCACATGTACCCCACAACTCTAAAATTAAAAAAAACCCCAAAACTTGCCCAGTGTCATTGGATTACTAATTGCACAGCAAAGACTTAACCTGACATCTATCTGTTATCAAAACTGAATAGTGATAGACAGAATAGTGCCTTCCCACACCAAGGTAGGTATCCATGATGTAATTCTTGAAACCTGTGAGTATGTTACTTTATATAACAACAAAAAAAAAGCTTTGCAGATGTGATTGAATTATGGATCTTGAGAGGGGAGATTCTTCTGGATTATTTGGGTAGGCCCAATATCATCACAAGGGGCCTTATAAAAGGGGCACAGAAGGGTCACATCAGAGAAAGAGATGTCTCAGTGGAACTGAGGTCAGAATGATGAAGCCATAAGCCAAGGAATGCAGGCATCCTCTGGTAGCTGGAAAAAGCAAGGAACCAGTTCTTCTCATGAGCCTCAGAAGGAATGTAGCCCTGCTGACACCTTGATTTTAGTCCTATAAAACCCATTTCAGGCTTCTGATCTCCAGAACTGTAAGATAATAGATGTATGTTGCTTTAAGCCACTAAATTTGTGGTCATATGTTATATTAGCAATAAAAAACTAATACTCTTATGATGCTCCTAGAGTTGTGTGTCACCATTATAGAGAGTAATTTCTTTTTTTTTTTTTTGAGTTAGAGTCTCACTCTGTCGGCCAGACTGGAGTGCAGTGGCTGCTCCCGGCCCCCGCAGCCTCGACCTGCTGGGCTCCGGCGATCCTTCCACCTTAGCCTTCCAAGTAACTGGAACTACAGGCGTGCGCTCCCACACCTGGCTAATTTTTGATTTATTGTAGAGATGAGGTCTCACCAAGTCGTCCAGGCGGGTCTCGAACCCGCGGGCTCAGGCAATCCACTCACCTCAGCCTCCCAAGGCGCAGGATTACAGGCTGAGCCACCGAGCCCGGCTGAGAGTAATTTCACACAAGAATTTTCAAGAGAAAATGTGTTTTATTCTGGAATTGAATACTAAGATTGTAGAAAGCTTCTAAAAGTTATCATGATTGGGAAATTTCCAGGGGTGGGCCAAAACTAGGTAAATATTCTATTTTGCTTTCTAATGTGAGTTTAAACAAATCTGTTTATCTTGGGCATGCTCGATGCCTTACTGTAACGTTTATCTGTGTACAGCAGAAATGAGAGGAGAACCAATGAGCTGAGAGATAATCATTCTGCTTCCTCCCTCTTTGCTTCTGTGCCTCGCACAGGAAATCTCTTGCTGTGTCAAGTTCCAGAGAAGAGTTTCTTCTCGTCCAAGCTACTAATCAGGCTAAACCACATACAGTTGAAGGAAGGAGTGAGGAGGAAGGGAGTGCCCCACGGCCGATGGGCTAAGAGAATCTAGCACGAAGAAGTCCACCAGAGGGATCCTCATCATGCTCACAGCTCCTTCTACATCTGTGTGGAGAAAAAGTACTGAGTGAAGGGCAGAAAAAAAGAAAACAGAAATGCTCTGCCCTTGGAGAACTGCTGACCTAGGGCTACTATTGATTTTGACTGCCTTCTTAGTGGGTGGTAAGTTGAAATCCTCAACTTGGTCTCAGTTCTTCTGAGCCTTCTTTGCCTTTCTTCTGGGCAATGCAAGTCAACTTGCAATCACAGATATAGAGGGTGTCTTCCAGGCTTAGCTTACATTATCATCCTATTTTCCTCTGTCTTATTTCTTTTCATTTGTATCCTACTACAATATGCATCTCTATAATTTGCCTTAATGCCCACTTCCTTTTTTCCCCTTCTTTTTGAACAGGCAGAATAAACACATACTAGTAGAAATCAAAGTCATCTACGTTGTCTTCTTTCCCCTTTTAAAATAATATTTAAATAACAATCCTAACTCATTTTGGTCCATTTTGCTAATCTAATAGTATGAATTAGGAAACTTTATTCTTTCTATCACTCTGTGACCAGCTACTTTAAAAATACAATATACTTACAGTTATGCTGGTATGTACTTATCTTTAAGATGTGTGGATAGGAAGACACTGTGGGTTAGAGAACACACTCTTCAATGTCTAGGTTCCTGTAGAAGTTGTAGAGAACTTGGTCTCCTGTGGGGGTGTCCTAGTTTTACTGTAGAGGTAGGGGTTGATGTGGGAGGGAGTTCTCAGGTTTCATTTTAAGTAGTTGGAGCTGCTGCAAGAGAAGAGTGTAGTTGAATTCACATCTTATAATTGGATAACCGGAGGAAAAAAAGGTATTTTTTTCCTCATTTCTGAATGACTTTAAAATATTGTTTATCTTCCAGCACAAAATCTCTTTCCCACATGCTAATCTTGCTGGTGAGCACGTGCAAAATAACTATTATGTACCATTCTATCAATAATTTTCACATACTTTTACTCCTTTGATCTGCACAGCAACCCAGTGAAGTAGGCACGAAAGACATTTCTCCATTTTACCAAGGTAGAAACTGAGACTCAGAGAGGTAAAATGATTTGTACAAGATTAGATACTATTAGTAAGAGGCAGAATCACAATCAGTAATTATGTATGTCAGTAAGCATCACTAAACAAAATTTGAGTGGGCAATTTTCCTTCATATTTACCATTATGCTTTTCACTAAAGAGCACCTCTATTCATAACACTAGAGAAAAAAAGTAAGCAACACTTAGTTATAAACTTAATGGACTATTACTCACCTAAAAACATCAAGTAATCTGAATTTTCAGTGATTGAGATCTTACTGTAGAAAGCTTTTACAGAAATCTCTGTAGGAGCCTATTTGGTAGAGGAAGCTAGATAGGCAAGAAGCTGTTTATGAAATTGAACTATTCTGAGAAAAAGGAGAATAAATTAAATCATAACTTAAAATTTTGAATATTAAAGGTTGAAAAGTTTAAATATTAAACTTTCTGAATACAACCGGGAGATACTACTTATATCAAATCTCGGAAGTCTATATTATTATAAAGTTACCAAAATGTTTAAGATCAAGATATAAAGAAGCAAATACCTTATGTGCAATGATTTGGTGTGAGAAATTTACCGTGAAATGATTTAGGGAAGCATATCATTTGGGGCAATGACTTTATGTCTCTATTATTTTATTATTATTATTATTTTGAGTTGGAGTCTCACTCCATCGCCCAGGCTGGAGTGCAGTGGCAGGCTCACGGCCATCCCAGCGTCAACCTGCTGGGCTCTGGCGATCCTTCTGCCTCAGCTTTCCAAGTAGCCGGAACTACAGGCATGCACTACCACACTCAGCTACTTTTTTATTTTATTGTGAAGACGAGGTCTCACCAAGCTGCCTGGGCTGGTCTCGAAACCACAGGCTCAGGCAATCCACTCGTCTCAGCTTTCCAAAGTGCTGGGATTACAGGCTGAGCCACCGAGCCTGGCCTATGTCTCTATTATTAATACTGCACTGTTATTGTTACTGCCAAAAAGAAACAACTTACTTTGTACAAGATAAATTTATAAAGGAGCAAGAGAGCTAATGACTCAAGTGTATAAAACATAGTACTCATTTGGATTCCTCATTCACATTTTAGTTTACTTATTTACTTATAACTTCAAACAACATGGAAGTTAGTAGACAAGATTTATCCAGAAGATAGCTGGTGTGGGGAAGACAACCTAAATGGTCTACCTCACAGCAAAGTTCCCAACATTGTGTCTGGTCCCCTTCCCTGGAACTACCTATACCCCATGCCTCTTCTTCCTCATTCTTTTAACTTGAATGGCTTCTAGAATTTTTTTCCTGTGTTCAAACTATATTTTGATGTACCAATTAAAATTATTTCATCTTTTATAAAAGAACTGATTTTGAGATTATGAATTACTAAAAGGGAACCCTCCACTTTTAAAATTCTTTGGACTAATTTTATTAATTTATCATTATCATCCACTAGAAGGCAGACAGTAACAAGAAAGGAGATAAAAATCAAGGTAGGGCTCTATGGTAACTTCCGCTGATATACAGAAGATAGAAAAAGAGATTAAAAGCAATTGTGAAAAAGAAGAGCATTGTTCCCGTTGATTTTAGTCCTATCTTCCTTTTCTAGTTTTTGATAGTTGCAGATTTATATATTCTAATAATTTGTAGGTATGTTTTCTTCTAAGTGATTATGCTTAAGCAATTAATAAATTAATCAAAATTCTTATTAAGACTACCAGTGTGTGAGGAGAGAGAGAGAGAGAGAGAGAGAGAGAGAGAGAGAGAGAGAGAGAGACAGAGAGTGTGTGAGTAGAGAGAGAGAGAGAGAGTGTGTGAGTGTATGTGTGTGTAGAACAGTGCCACAAAATTACTGGGAATCTAAATTAGAAAGACAAAGCTAAGATGAAAAAATTGGTGAACATTTAAAGTCAATAAATCTTAAAATTGTCTATGACACTAGTAAAAACCTAAAGAAGGGAGAAATTACAGTGAGTTGGAGTTGTTGAAGGCTTTATGGAGGAAATGGACTTGGGCTGAGCCTTGAATGACAGGTTTGAATAAATGGAGAAAGGCAGAGAAGGGAATTGGAAGGAGATGACATTTAGCATGAACCAGTGCAAGGTGGTTCAGGAAGAGAAAGAATTCTAGCTTGATGGAACAGAGATTGTGTGTTATACAATAGTAGAAATTGAGACTGGATTTCAGGAGTCCTTGACAGTTAAGCAGAAGAACCTGGGTATTGGGCAGTACATAATAAGGAACCATCTGTTGTTTTATGAACGGGAAAATAATATAATAAAATAGTATTTTTTGGAGAATAATGTGGCCACAGTGTCCCACTGAGGGACAATGTGCTAGGTAAGTAATTAATTTTGAAGCAGGCATCAAGAACTTCTACCCTGGGATTTTCATTTGAGAAAGTTCCATAATGGCACTGACAGAAATTGATGGCTGAGAAGAGAGTTGTTTTTTTTTGCAAAGGAGGATGTTAAATTCAGTATAGGGAGGAAAATTTTGGTCAATACTTGGAATTGCAGCCCTTCCTATTGCATTTGTGGGCTCAACCAACCATGGATTGAAAATATTCGGGAAAAATAGCATTGTTCATGCAGTAGCACTAAGGAAATAATTTCAAAGTTATCCTAGCTATAGTTTATCTGACATGTATGTCCAAATATCTAGACCCCATTCTAAGAACAAAATTCCATTTGTGTTTAAGGAAAACAATGTAGAAAAGTTCCAGACAGGATTGAAACAAAACTGGAAGTTTTTTCATTTCTAAATAAATAATTTTTTAAAAATCTGTGCTACTTTGAATTATTGATACAGTTATAGGTCCCCTTGAATCAGACTCTGTTTGTGTACAGAGTGTTTATGAGCAGAGGGTGAAGTCTACCTGCAGTCTCAATCGACACCCTCATATGATCCCATGGGAGCTCTGGATTTAGAGCTTTAATAGAGGTCCTACAGTGAATAAAAATAGCTAGGTCTTTATATTTCCCTCTTAATCAGTCATTAGATGTGGGCTGCTCTGGGAAGGGTAAAGTAACTAAAGTTACCCCTGGAGATGCTGAAAACTGGGCCAAGTAACTAAAGTTACCCCTGGAGAGGCTGAAAACTGAAGGCGTCCGCCCACAGTGAATCTAGTAACAGGAGCAGAGTCATTCATTGAGAGGAATTCTGGGTGGCACACACTATGTTGTCATCTCTAATACTCTTTACTCCTTCTTAGATTTCTAAGTTTCCCTTTGAATTATTTATTCTATCACCTCCAGTAGAGTACGTGTGCTGGTGAGGAGTTCTTTTAGTTCTTAGTTTAATATGTGTATATTTTTCCATTTTTTTTTTTTTTGGTCTCTTTGTTCTTTAGATTCAGTAATTTCTTTTTTTTAACTTTTAATTTTTTTATTTTAAAGATGTGGGGTGCAATAAGGGTTAGGTATATAAATGTTCATTATGCAGGTACCCTTGTTGATGAGGTATGCCCACCCCGCCCCGCAGATTCCACTACTGCCAATCCTGCCTCCCCTCCCCATCCCCAGCAGTTTCCTGCTACTGCCAATCCCTTTCTTATAGTATTATGATAATTGTTAATTGGTCAAGGCCCGCTTATGAGTGAGAACATATGATACTCAGTTCTTTATTTCTGTGATACATCACTATCATAGATTCTAAGTCCATCCAGGTTGCTACAAAGTTCATGATTTTATCCTTCTTTATTGCTGTGTAATATTCCATCGTGCATATGTACTACATTTTAAGAAATCCAGTCCTCTTTTGATGGGCAGCATGGTTGGTTCCATGTTCTTGTTATTATGAACAATGCTATAATAAACATACGTGTGTCAGTATCTTTTTCACAGAGTCATTTGAGTTCTTATGGGTATATTCCCAGTAGGGGGATTGTGGGATCATATGGAAGGTTGATTTTTAGATCTTTTAGGAATCGACACACTGTTTTCCACAGAGGGTGTACTAGTTTACACTCCCACCAACAGTGTAGAAGTGTTCCCTTTTCTCCACATCCTCTCCAGCATCTGTTGTTTTTTGAGTTATTGATGATGGCCATCCTGACTGGAGTTAGGTGGTATCTCAGTGTAGTTTTAATTTGCATTTCTTTCATGACTAGTGAGGCTGAGCATTTTTTTCATGTATCTATTGGCTGCTAATATGTGTTCTTTTGAAAAGTGTCTATTCATATCTCTTGCCCACTTTGTAATGGAGCTGTTTGTTTTTTTCTTTTCGGCATATTTGAGTTCCTTGGAGATCCTAGATGTTAGGCCTTTGTCAGATACACAGTTGGCAAATATTTTTCCCCAGTCTGTGGGCTGTCTCCCTGCTCTCTTGATGGTTTCTTTGACTTTGCAGAAGATTGTCAGTTTGATGAGGCCCCACTTGTCTATCTTATCTCGTATGGCATGGGCAGTTGGGGTTTTGATCAGGAATTGGTTGCCAATTCCAATTTCCATAGAGCGTCTCCTGCACTTTCTAAGGTTCTTATAGTTTGAGATTTTATGCTTAGGTCTTTGATTTATTTAGAGTTGATTTTTGTGTATGGTAATAGGTAAAGGCCTTGTTTTAGATTCAGTAATTTCTATTGATATATATTTTCATGTGTACTGATACTTTCCTTTCTCCTCTCTTCTGTTAAGCCTATCTAGTGAATATATTATTTCAGATGTTATATTTTTCAATTTTAGGATTTTCATTTATTTTTTTAAAGTTTATTTTTCTCTGATGAGATTCTCCTGCTTCCCATTCTTTGTAAGTATATGTTCCTTTACATCATTAAGCATGGTTTAATATCTACTTATGACCCTTGTCAAACAATTCCAGTACCTGGATCAGCTTGAGCTTGGTCTCCCTTAATGTCTTTTCTTCTAAGAATAGGCCACATATTCGTGGTTCTTTGTAGGTTGAGTAATTTTATTTGGATTGTTCATGTTTGATGGATTCTGTATATGGCCATGCTGATAATATATGGTATTTAACTTGTTTGGGCTCAACTACAAACTTTGTGTCTTGGCCAGCATCTTAAATCTTATCTCTCTTACTGTTAGCTAGTCTTCTTCGAGTGTGACTTGCCATGTGTGGTTTTGAGGTAGCCAGAGATGTGAGCATTTATAAGCAGAATTTGGAACTTTCTGTGACTTTTCAGAGACAAAGGCTCCCTGAAATCTACTGTCTGGTTCTTCAGAAAACTATGGATTTTCTATCAGAGTTTTAGCTGCCTAATATGGTGCCAACTGCAGCTCTTCCTAGTCATCAGTAAAACTGGAAACCTGCTTGAGCCATTTTCTTTTTCCAAGGATTGGTACTCTTCAATAATTTTTTTGCTTCTTTCACTCTCTAGTGGCTTCATGTAGTTGTTTTTATATTTTGTCCACAATTTAAAGTTCTTATCTGTGAAAGTTTACTGATCATAAGGAAGTGGAACTTTCTTCAAATCCACATCTTTTTAATATTATTTTACCAACTAATGTTGACTTGGTGGTTATATTGTCTTGGACATTGAGATTAAATGCATACATCATTAAATGCCTTTTGCTTTCTGGATTTCACCCATCATTAAATATTTTAGTGCATTTCACTTTTCTTAATAAAATCTCACTCCCCTTACTTCCAGTTTCTAGATACTAATACATCTCGGTGTTGGATGTAAACGTCTGCCATATAATTCTTACCACTAGCTGTTTCATTTTTAAGAAATCGCTTAACCTCTTTTGACAGTATTTTCCTCATTTGTGAAATGAAGGAGATGTATGACACTATTAAGAAGCATGGAGCTTTCAGACAAGAAGGACTTCAGAAATCATCAAATTAAATTCTCTTATTTTATACATGGGCAAAAAAAAGCCAAGATGTGTTCAAGGAGTTGCTAACAATACCACACAACTTTGTAATCTCAATATCTAAGACAATGTTAGTTGGTAAAGACACAATGACTTTAAAAATAGGTGGATTTGAAGAAAGTTTCACTTCTTTATGGCCAGTAAACTTCCACAGACAAGAACATTAAATTGTGGGTAAAATATAAAAACAACTACCTGAAGCCAATAGAGGAGAAAGGGATGTGGTAAATGTTTGTGGGGAAATCTATGTTTTTCTAGGTGCAATACACTTGAAATGACAGCAGGCATTCAAGTGGAGAGAAATTACAGCTACAGGTTCGAGAGTCTTGTTTAGGAAAATTAAGTCAAAGCCAAAGTGGGTTGGTCATTTGGGCAGCCGATAAATAAGACAGTGTATGTATGACTGTGCTTCATGCTGTGAATTCTTGACCCAGAAAGATATAGATCCTGCTCTCTTGGAGCTTGCATCTGGTACGAAAGAGAAATATTAAATAAATTATTGCAAGGAATTAAGTAATATAAAGTACATAAGGAGAAATATGGGATGACACAGAAATGCCTAATTGTTAAGTCCAATCAGGTCTGCGGGTCAGGGAAGGCTTTTCCTGAAGAAGTGATGTTTAAGATGAAGGCCAGCAGAACCAACTAGGTAAGAATTGAGGGATGAACATTCCAAGCAGGTCAAACAGACTGTATGGACAGAGGGAGCTAAACTATGACAGGAGTGGTGAAAACAAGGAGAAATCACGTGTGTAGCGATCTAGTTGAAATTCTGGGGGATGGGGAAGGGAGAAAAAGTAGAGAAAATGTAAAGAGAAGGAAGAGCAGCTGACTTTGGGGAATGCTGACGTGAAGGTGCCTCAGGAGAAAAGTGGCTTGCAAAGAGGACATGGGAAGAAGCAGTGACGATAGGAAAGGAGACAAAGAGGGCAGCACATAGGTGTAGCTGTGGAAACAAAGAAGGGGGCTTTAGAAGGAGAAGAAAGTGGTGAGCGGTATCATAATCTCCCAATCAACCCAGGAGCAGCTGCACTGAACAGGGGCCAAAAGCTTGACTATAAAAGGGTTGGTGACCTTCAAAATTGCAGTTTGAGTAGAAGGGCGTGGGAGCAGCAAGACTGCTGGTATTGAGAAGGGAGTGGGTGGGAAGGAGATTGAAGCTGTGGGCACAGACCACTCATTCTAGAAGTTAGGCAGCAAAGAAAGGAGAAGGGATCCTAGTTAGAAGGGGAAGCTACATCTAATACATTTTTTTTTAAAACCAACATAGGGGAAACCCGGGTGTGTTGGAAAATTATTATTTGAGAAAATTCAGTGATTTGGTAAAAGTATTTTCCCAAGATGTTTGTGTTTATGTAGTTTTAAGGTGCTTAGTAATTTCTTTTCTTTTTCTCTGCCATTTTGTTACTTTACCATGAAATGCTATCTTTTCCCAAAGGTTTATCCATTTAGTTCATATGGGAATATCAGGTTGTATGCATTTTGGGGTAATGACAATTTTTAAAAAAGTCCACGTGGTAAATATTGGTAGAGTCCAAATAATGAAATCTAGTTATTTTTATTCTCCCACAAATTTCTATCAATCCTTAACTGACTCTTCCTTAAATATTCATCAGGGTAATTTTAAGATAGTTGCTAGACAGAATTGTCTGTAGGGACTAAAATATTAAAGATGCTGTGGTGCCAGCTCAAGCCTTTTAAATCTGACTTTTCTAGGATATAGGCATCTGGGCTCCCACAAATCTTTGCAGGGGATTCTGATGGGAGCCAAGGTTCAGAGCACTGTCCTAGGTCTTACTTTCTTCATCCCCCAAACTATCCTTGTTGCCCTTCACACTCAGCAGGCAGCTGCTCACCTCCTGATTTGCTCATCATCCAATGTGGACTTCTTTAACATTTCCGGATAGTAAAGTTTTCTGAGGCAGGATCCTTGTCTCATTCACGCCACCATTCCCAGAGCTCTGCACAGCTACTTGATGCTAAGAAGGTGCTAACAGATGTTTGTTAACCTGAACTTTCTCAAAATGTGTCTTGTGTCTGTAGCTGTTCTTATCCTTTTTATTCCTTTCTCAGAGATGAAATATCCATCTTTTCAAATGCAAACCTCCACGTTGCTTCTTTTCTCATTCATTCCACTACTTGTGGGATCCTGTTTTACCAGTGCGTCTCCTTCATTCTTGTAACTTCTAGCTCTCTTTGTATCTACAAACACGCTATGTTCTCCCCATTCTTAAATACCATCTCTGTCCTCATAGCGCCTGATACTGCCCCATTTCTCTTTCAAGTTTGACATGAAAGGACAATGGCACTGTCTCATTTCTTCCATTCTTTTAAGGTCAGAATTCTTGAAAGATGAAGTCTACATTTGTTGACTCAGTTACCTCTACTCAGCCCTTTTCAATCGGGTATTTGCTCATAGTTTTCTTTGGTAAAACTACTTTCTTACAGATCTTAAGGTCACCATTGACATTCTCGTTACCAAATCACAAAGCTTCTTAATTCTTACTTTGCCTTCTCTGCGCATGATTTGATCTTGATTCTTACTGTTTTGAGATCTCCTCTTTCTTTTGCTTTATGGCACTGCATTTACTTTCTGCTTCACAGTTTTTGCTAACTGCACTGCCTCCAACAGATCCCTAATTATAAAAGTTTTCAAGACTCTAGTTTTGGCCTCTTTGCAGCAGAGAATGCAATCGGTAGCCTCTGGGCTAGATCTGGCTTGCAAACACATTCAGTTGGCTCATGTAATATTTCTAAATATTTGAATTAGCTGCCAATTAATAATAACATTGGAGATATTACCTAATATCCCTGATCTAATGCCTGAGAGATGTTGTGAAGATAAGTCAAATGATACCTAAGAAGTACTTAGTACTGTGTCTGCATTTATAAACATTTACAAAATGGTAATTTAATTATCATTTTGCAGTTTCAAAGCGCCTTCATAACATTATTTCATAACATTTAATCAGCCCCCTGTAGATTGAATTTTTGGTTGTTTTCAGTTTTTTTGGAAAATAATGCTAGAATTAATATTCCAGTACATATATCTTTGTATAAATGAATATATGTATTCAACATCTAAATATCCATTGAACACATTGTCCTTTGTGATCACTGATACACATTTGTACAACATCTGCCTTAAGTCAGGGAAGTTTGTTTCTATTAACTAGTTTTGGACTATGTGACAGTAAATGTCTCAAAAAAATAAATAAATAAAAAAGAAGGCCAGCAAGAAAGCTTTTATTAGCACTATGCCCATTTTAACCAGCTGATATAGACTTTATGATTATATTGTCTTAAAAAGTTAGGATCAAATTTATTATTTGCCATAATTCTTTTTTGCTTTCTAAATTTTACCCATCCATTGAATTCATTATTGAATTCCTGTGTTTCAAAACTTGTTACTTTTTAAAAACACTTCTCATCTTTTCTTATATAAACTGTGTATTTTATTTTTATCTCTATGTTGTACCTAACAAATAGGTTTATGGTTACTGGTGTTGTCCCCTTCAACATATTACTTAATCTTCTGTGAGCCTGTTCATATCTTTACTCATTTTTTTCAGTTAAGTTATCCATCTCTTTTTTGTGTGTGTATTTGTGTAGTTGTTTAATTAGTCTTTTAAAAAATTGGTTCGTAAGTTTTCTGTATATTTCTTTCAAAGAAAATTAGCCTTTGTTATAAATGTTGCAGACATTCCCCAGGTTTTTGCTTGGTAAGATTATTTTATGTATTTTTCTTTTTTTGTCTTTTTTTGGTCATACAGAAGTTTAGACTTCTTTCTACAGTCGAATTTCTCAATATTTTTTTTTATGGTTTCCATGTTTTGTATCAGGGTTAAAAAGGCTTCTTCACTTAAGGTGAGCAATTTTTTATCTGATTTTAGCACTGCGTGTCTTGAGTTCCAGGAAACCCCACAGTTCTGGCAAACCAAGATGTTAGTCCCTCTATCTCTTTTAAGATTAAAAAAAAAAAAAACAACCTATGTTTTCTCCAAGTACTTTTATTTTTATCTCTCTCTCTCTTTTTTTTTTTTTTTGAGTTATTGTCTCACTCAGTCACCCAGACTGGAGCGCAGGGGCAAGCTATTGGCCACCGCAGCCTCCACCTGCTGGGCTCCGGCGATCCTTCCGCCTCAGCCTTCCAAGTAGCTGGAACTACAGGCGTGCGCTACCACGCCCGACTAATTATTATTATTACTTTTGATTTACTGTAGAAACTAGGTCTTGCCAAGTTGCCCTGGGCGGGTCTCGAACTCGCGGGCTCAGGCAATTCACTCACCTTGGCCTCCCAAAGCGTGGGATTACAGGCTGAGCCACCAAGTCCTGCTATCGTTTCTTATTTTGACCTCTGATTCATCTTATTTTATTTTGGTATAAGAAGTGAGATAGGGAGTCAATTTTGTTTTCCCACATGTCTATCTAATTCTCATAATTCCATTTATCAATGATATAATCATCTTTCTTTTTAGGAATTTGATTGACCTCTGGTATCAGATACTAAATTCTCATATGTGCAGATGAAGCAACTGAGATTCAGAGAGTACTGCAAGATTACAGGAACAATAAATGGAAAAGCCAAAATAGTCAATTTTCTTACTCTAATTTTGGTGTTTTTTCTAATTTTGTGTCTGCTAGAACTTTGGGTTTCCACCCAAAATTCTGTTTATTGCACACCTAGTTAGCTGTTGTCTGCTACTAAATTGATGTCTTTAAAAATGAAAATCAGGCCAGGCTCGGTGGCTCAGCCTGTAATCCCGTGCTTTGGGAGGCTGAAGTGAGTGAATTGCTTGAGCCTGCGGGTTCGAGACCCACCTGGGCAACTTGGAGAGACCTCATCTCTACAATAAATCAAAAAAATTAGCCGGGAGTGCTAGCGTGCGCCTGTAATTCCAGCTACTTGGAAGGCTGAGGTGGAAGGATTGCTGGAGCCCAGCAGGTTGAGGCTGCAGTGGCGGAGAGCGGCCACTGCACTCCAGTCTGGGGGACAGAGTGAGACTCCAACTCAAAAAAAAAAAAAAAAAGAAAATCAGTTTCATAAAGTGGAACCTGAAACACATGTGCCATGGTCAATGGTGCAAATTATGTTTAAAACATTAAAAATTGTAAAAGTATTAATTTGTACTTATTGTATTTCTTTGTACTTATTTAAATTTTACATTACCATATATATTGCCAAAGATACAATATACTAAATTCTAAAGAATAATTAGGCCAAGTGTGGTGGCTGACACCTGTAATCCCAGCGCTTCGAGAGGCCAACGTGGGAGAATTGCTTGAGCACAGGAGTTTGATACCAGTATAGCAAGACCTTGTCCCTACAAACAATTTTAAAAATTACTAAGACACGGTAGTGCACACCTGTAGTACCAGGTGACAGAGTAAGACCCTCGACTCAATAAATAAATAAACAAAATAAACAAATATACAGTGAATGTCCATGTAAGTTAAGAACAAATTATTGATACAATTACCAGTTCTTCCCCATTATATCTTTAACATCTGCTCTAAATACAGCCATTATCCTTTGGGATAATTATTCCCTTTGGGGTATAGGCATTTCCTGCTTTCCTTTACCTTTTATCATGTATGTATGCGGCCTCAAACAATAAAACTTATTTTACCTTTTGCTTTTGTGCATAAATGGAACAATACTGTGCATGTTCTTTTACAACTTCTTTCATTTACTCAGGCTTATGTTTGAGACTTATCCATGTTTAAGTTTGTAATTGGATTCAATAATATAAATAATTTTTATTCCAAAATTTCAAATGTTTTCAAAATAGTTTTTTCCCTCTAGAAAAATGCTGGTGTGGAAATAACAAACATGGTTTTAAAAAAGAAATCTCATATTTAGTATCTCCATTCTTTCCTTTTTAGAATCAAGGACAATTGAAATATTAAGCCATGAGACATACAAAGGAGAATGTTTGAATTTGAAAATCATGTTGCATTTCATTTTGTTAAAATGGCAAACATTTATTTTTCCTTTCTGTTCTCTTTCCATAGGAAAATACATTTGTCTCAGGAAACAAAATCCTGAAATCATTATGTGAGACTAGTTAACAGTGAATGCTGACACACTCTGTTAAGTGTTGGTCTTCAGATCCTAGAATTCCCTATAGTTTCTCTAGCCATATGTCCTTTGCACATATTACTTTACTTTGTAATACTCCTTTCTCTCTCTCCCTCTTTTTTTTGCCTCTCATCTGCTTCTCATACACTGAATCTTCTATTAGTTACCTATTGCTACATAACAAGTTTCCTCTCAACAAATATTTATTGTCTCTTAGTGATCTGAGTGAGAAAGAGCACAAGGACACACGAGGACAGGAACCTTAATCTTTTTATAGCCTCATCTCATCGGCACTTCTGCTGTATTCTACTTGTCGGAAGTGAGTTGGTAGGCCAAGAGGAAGGGATTTTACAAAGGCATAAATATCAAGTGGGAAATATTGGGAGGCTTCCGAGAGACTATCCAACCACAGATCTCAATAGTGGAATAAGTAGCTCAAGGTATACTTTTCATACTTTTCCTTTATTGCTCTTATAATGTCACATAATTGTGTAGTTGTTTAATTAGTCTGTTGCCCCCATTAAATTGAATGCTCCCTGATAAATGGATATTTATTGAGTGTCTACCTATAATAATTGCTTAAATGAATATTAGTGTAGCCCCAAGCCTCCCTCCATCAGTCCAAAAGCTTTGATAGATGGTGGTAACTCAGGTGCCATATGAATGAAAACTACTAGTGAGAAACTGATCATTATCTTAGAATGCAGAAAAGAAAATATCGTTTACATTAAAATTTGTCATAAAAATTAATGCATTAGCCTTCAGGTTGCTTTAGTAGAGAAAAAGAACACACAAGTTTCCTATTCCAATCATTTCCATTTGCTTTGTAAAAATAAGAGGCTGGGCTCGGTGGCTCAGCCTGTAGTAATCCCAGCACTTTAGGAGGCTGAGGCGAGTGGATTGCCAGACCCTGCAAGGTTCGAGACCAGCCTGGGCAAATTGGCGAGTCCTCGTCTCTACAATAAATAAAAAATTAGCTGGGCGTGGTAGGGCGTGCCTGTAGTTCTGGTTACTTGGAAGGCTGAGGTGGAAGGATTGCCAGAGCCCAGCGGGTTGACACTGGGGTGGCCATGCATGTGCCACTGCACTCCAGCCTGGGCAATGGACTGAGACTCCAACTCAAAATAAACAAATAAATAAAAATAACAGTATACGGGGCCGGGAAATTGATGATGTTTCTAATCATATCAGCAGGGTGATAACTGCTTTTTGCTTATATTTTCCCTCACATCCTTGGAAGGAAAGTTTTAAATTATATATTAGAAATAAAATTGTAATTCAGGCTTTCTCCCCCAAGAGTTGTAAACTATCATGAACTTTCTGGCTAGCTACTATGGACTTCTACTAGTCTCCAGATGACACTGTGAAAACCATTGTACTAGAGGCAGAAATATACTTAACCCATTTGACAATTAATTTTATTTTGAGGACCTTCTGAAAAACGAGGCAATTTAATTCCACGACTTCTTACTTGAATCAATTCCTAACTCTAAAAACTCATGAGAAATAATGCTTTTCTGTCTAACCCACATCTATAATGTGTAATTTATAAAACACAGTAAAAACATTCACTAAATAAAATATCGAGGTTGATATTTTATGCTATCCTGAGCCAAGAGATCCAGAGTAAAAGTTTCTTTGTTGTATTGACTTTACCATACTGGTGATTAGAAAAAAAAAATCATGTGCTTAGTCTCACTAATTAACGGTTGCTCTGGCAGTGTAATTTTAATTTCCAGGTCTTTGCGTGAGTAAGCTCTCAGTCACAATGTTGCAGTCATTTAAAGTGAAACCATTAATCTTTAGCAGAAATGTACAGCTTAATTACAACAGGTTTAATGCTTCAGTTTGTAATGAGTTTTGAATTCCTTTTATGAGTTAATTAAATAAGAATGATAATTCATGTTTTGCAGAGGGGGAAAATCAAAGCATATAAATTCATTTAATTATCTAAAAACTTCAGAAAAGAAGAAACGAAGTAAAAGTCATATCCTTCATATTTTATAGCCACTAGAAATGGCTTAATGCTTAATCCATAGTGGTTCAGCACTATATATGTTATAATAACTTCAAAAAGTTATTAAGTTTGAAAGAAGCTTTGAAACTTTGCAAGAGTTATTGAAGTTTGAAAGCTTGAACCACCAAATGAAGAGTGAAATAATTTTCTTTGTTTTTCCTCAAGTAAAATACCAGGATATTTTCACAGATTTCCATGTGTATTTATTTTGTGTTCTTTTTTTTTTTTTGAGTCGGAGTCTCACTCCATCTCCCAGGCTGGAGTGCAGTGGCATGCTCACGTCCACCCCAGCATCAACCTGCTGGGCTCTGGCAATCCTTCCGCCTCAGCCTTCCGAGTAGCCGGAATTACAGACGCATGCTGCCACGCCCGGTTATTTTTAATTTTATTGTAGAGACAAGATCTCGCCAAGTTGCCCGGGCTGGTCTTGAACCCGCGGGCTCAGGCAATCCACTCGCCTCAGCCTCCCAAAGTGTTGGGATTATAGGCTGAGCCACCGAGCCCGGCCTTTATGATCTTTTTAAAAGAAGTATTGTAATAAATTCATTAAAATTTAAATAACAACACAGATAACAAGTTGTAAGTTTCATAATAAGCAATAAGAATGAATTATACTTAGTTCAGTATCAGCAAAGAGGCAACGAGTCTTGTAAAGACATGTCAATAGAAATGTCAAAATAAAACCATTCAACACAGTTCCGGCTCTATGGTTATCTTATTAGATCATAGCCACATTATTTTGTCTGTAGTTCTACCCCAAGTTAAGAGTTTTAGTTTGAAGTTCACTTATCAATTTATCAGACTGCTAATGATAGATTAGATTAGGCAGGTTAGACTAGGAAAACATTGGGGCTGTAGGAATTTTCCAAACCTATTGATGTCTGAAGCAGCTGGTGCATCCCATGTATGCAAGCAAGACAGTCTAGCTATAGGAAACGTCACACCTACCTTGTTAGACTCACATAACAGATATACCTGTATCCCTGTAGGCCGTTTTTCCAGGATGCCGACTGCCAAGGCAGAAACTGACTTAGAGGCATCCTGGAGCATGCGCATCAATAGTCAAGGTTAATCTAAGATAATAATAACCTACTTTCCCTCTCATTATAATATTATTAGCATAAAATTACCCTAGGGGAACCTCCCGCTCCTGACACCACGATGGTACCCGTATGACCCTAATAACTCCTAAAACTCCTCTGCCGGACGTGAGGGAGGAGTAACAGCAACCCAGCCCTAAGACCACTTATTTCTAGAATAAGACCACTCCAAAACTCACCACTCTTCACTCCTAAGAATGAAATTATAGCTCAAACATAGTTGAGTGCACTAGCAGCAGCTGTTTCTGTCTGCCCTCCTCTCTTGAGAGTGTACTACTCTTTGCTTGTTTTGCTTTGTGTGCCTGTTTGCGAATTCTCTCCAAACGTGAACACAAGAAACTGGTCGTCCACCCGTCCCACAGCGGAGGAGCACCCCTTCACCCAGTCACACTAACTTCTTTGTATTCTTCCAAAAGACCTGCAAATGAATGAAGAGGTAGAAAATCTTACCTTGTTTCCCATTCCCAAACATTAGAAATGATAAATGTATGTTAGAAACAATGTTAACTATTAACTATGGCATCATCCATGCTCTCTTTTGGGTAATAACAATTACTGAATTAGGAATTTTTAACGGGAATGATGACGTTTCAGAAATGCCTGACTCCAAGTTTTTCAGAGAGTAGAGCACTGCTCTTTGCAATACTTAAAAACGGTTTAACATCACAAGAAAGTCATGTGCTGTTTCTGAGAGCCTTTTTTTCCTCACCGGAGGAAGCCTCTGTGGAGTATGGGTTTGCATAGTCATGCCTATTGCGTGGGTGGTATATGTTTGCTCAAGCATATGACGATGGTGATTTGGGAAAGGAAACTTCTGGTGCTCGAAGTGAGTAATAGGTTTCACTAGTAGTAAAATCATAAAATACTGTTTCTTTTCTGCTGATGATTTAACTTAGATGGAAAAGGCTTTTTTTTTTTTTTTTTTTTAACATTTTCAGTGTCAAGAGTTTTTGTATTTGTTTTGTGTCTATTTGTGTGGATGTGTGTTCTAAATTTATGTGTATTAAGACCTAAAGTTTCCGATACCATTTTTATTGATCCCCTTTGAACTGTAATGAGAAATAATTTACGTACAATTAGTTACATCCATTTAAAATATAAAATTTTCATACTTACCTGGAAGGGGAGATACCATGATCATGAAGGTGGTTTTCCCAGGGCGAGGCTTACTCACCCTTTGCATTCTGAATGTACTGACCCCTATGATTTCCCCAAATGCGGGAAGCTCGACTGCATAATTTGTGGTAGTGGGGCACTGCGTTTGCTCTCTCCCCTTTAACAAGGACAGATTGAACGGATTTTTTTCTTCTTTTTCAAGCTGTTTATACTTGCTCTTTTTTATAAAGTTATTCGCTCAAAAAACATATAAAACTTAATGTTTTGACCGTTGTATATGCCTGTGAATCGTCACCACAAACAAGATACAAAACATTTTCATCATTTCCAAAATATTTATCATGTATTTTAGTAATCCATCCTTGCCTCACTCCCATCTGCAGGCAACCACTGATAAGTTACCTAGCATTTTATATTAGCACTATTTTGAATAGCATGTTTGCTGATGTTGTTTCACTCAACAAAATAATTCTGAGATTTGTCAGTGTTGGACTTTCCTTTTTGTTGAGTTGGATTCCATTATATGGATAATTTATTCGTTTAACTATTGATTGACATTTGGGTTATTTCCAATTTTTGGAAATTTTGAATAAATAGTTGTAAATAAAGCCACTATGAACATTCATGCACAAGTGTCATGTGAACATATGTTTTAATTTATCTTAGGTAAATACTATTGAAATGGCCATGTTATATGGTGGGTACATTTGAATTTTGAAAAAAACTGCCAGAAATTTTCCCCCATAATTATATCATTTTACATTCTCACTAGTATTGTATGAGAATTCTAATTGCTCCATGTTCTTTCCAGTACTTATTATCAGTCTTCTTAATTTTAATCTTGCTTATAGGTATGTAATCTCACTGTTTTTAATCTGCATTTTCTTTATGGTTACTAATATTGAACAACCTTTTGTGTGTCTCTTGGCCACTCGAATATCTTTTTTTTTTTTTTTTTTGGCAAAGTGTAAACTCAATGGAAGAAAATGTACTCAAACTATTAAGGGACACCTGAGAAAATGCTTCAGCTAATTTCATACTTCTTAAATGGTGCAAGATTTTATTTGTTAATATCTTGTAAAAAATTTGTGTCATATTTGTGTTACTGGTCATCATTTTTGCCATTTGTAATGTGTTTATCTGGTTTGACATAAGGTTAATTCTCCCTATACAAAATGTTCCCTCCTTGTTGATTTTCTGAGTTTGTGTGTAAAATTAGTATTACTTCTTCCTTAAATGTTTGCTTAAATTTGTCAGTGTAGTCAATTTGATGGAACGATTTTTATCAACAAATTCAATTTTTTAAAAACTATAAGGCTCTTCAGATTATCTATTTATTCTCAAATAAGCTGTGAAAACTGTGTCTTTTAAATAATTTGTTTCATCTAAGTTATTGAATTTGATTAGCATAATATTTTGTCATTCCTTTTGTGAATGTAGATTTATATTAATGGTTCTTTTATTCCTAGTATTAGAGATTTGTGCTGTCTTAATTTTTTTCTTGATCAGTCATTATAAATGTTGGTGTTTTCTTTCTTTTTTTTTTTTTTTTTTTTGAGTTGGCATCTCGCTCTGTCGCCCAGACTGGAGTGCAGTGGACGCTCCCGGCCACCGCAGCCTTGACCTGCTGGGCTTCGGCGATCCTTCTGCCTCAGTCTTCCGAGTAGCCGGAATTACAGGCGTGTGCTACCACATCCGGCTAATTTTTTAATTATTATAGAGATGAGGTCTCGCCTGCCCAGGCGAGTCTCGAACCTGCGGGCTCAGGCAGTCCACTCACCTCAGCCTCCCAAAGGCACAGGATTACAGGCTGAGCGACTGAGCCCGGCAAATGTTGGTGTTTTCAAAGAACCAGTGCTTGATTTCCTTAATTTTTCACATTGCTTGTTTTCTATTTTATTTTATTTTATATTTTTAACTTTTAATTTTTTATTTTAAAAATGTGGGGTACAATTTATTACTGTTCATTATGCAGGTACCCTTTGTGTTCTATTTTATTGATTACTGCTCTTAGATTTATTGATGACCTCTTTTCTCTTTGTTGTTAGCTTCTTTAAGCAAATTTGAGACTTGTCTTCTTTTTAAATTAGGATTAAAATTATTAATTTATCTGTAAGAACCGTGTTAGTTGCTTATTACAAATTTTTGTATGTTGTATTTTTATTATTATCCAGTCAAAATATTATCTAAATTCCTTATGGATTTCCTAATTGAGCAAAGAATTGCTTAGAAATGTGTTTGATTTCTAAATATTTGATATTTTCTTAAATATCTCATTGTAGTTGATTTCCATTTTAATTCTGTTTTGGTTGGAGGACATCTTTTGTATGATTTTAGTTTTTTAAAAGTTTTTGAGATGCTTTTTGTGGCCTAGAATGTGGTCAAACTCAGTGAATATACTATGTGCACTTGAGAAGAATGTGTATTCTGTAGATGCTGGGTTAGTGTCTAAAAATATGAATTAGGTCAGTGTGGTTGATAGCTACATTAGTTGCTTATTGCTATGCGATAAATTACTCCAAAACTTAGCAAAAGATAGAAAATATGTTTTTTTGTTTGTCTGTTTGTTTTTGAGTTGAAGTCTCACTCTGTCGCCCAGACTGGAGTGCAGTGGCAGCTCCCGGCCACTGCACCCTCGACCTGCTGGGCTCCGGCGATCTTTCTGCTCAGCCTTCCAAGTGGCTGGAACTAAAGGCGCGCTACCACGCCCGGCTAATTTTTTTGATTTATTGTAGAGATGAGGTCTCGCCAAATTGCCCAGGCAGGTCTTGAACCTGCGGGCTCAGGCAACCCACTCACCTCAGCCTCCCAAAGCGGGGGATTACAGGCTGAGCCACCGAGCCCAGCCTGAAAATTTGCATTTTGAAAGGTAAAACATATCATGAGTTGATAATGATACTTTTGATTCAAATTTAGGATTCACGGTTTTTACTTAAACCTATTCATTTAACACCTGTATCTCCTTTCCTCCTCACTGGAAAAATTTAATGATACAAACATACAGGCATGCCTATCTCGTTACAGCCTCGCCAACGGTGTATGTTGACAATCTTTTGGATTGTACCAGTCTTACAGGTAAGAAATTATATTTCCAAATAGTTTTCATTTGTACTTCTCTTACCACTAATGATATTGAATATCTTTCCATTTGTACTTCTTTTCCTATAAATTATCTGTTTATATCTTAAGTCCAGTTTAGCTATAGTATTATTTTGACCTTTACTTATAACCCAGCTTGAGACACTCATGTACCAAGGAGCTGTGTAAAACCACTATTCTATGAACTGAGGATGTAGCATGAACAACATAGACGTCCCTACTCTCGTGGAGCTTACAATCTAGTGAGGGAACAATGAGTTTGGCTCTTAAATGCTGAGAGTTGTTTCAGATTCTCCTCTCTAACCTAACCATTCCCATTCAGTACTAGAATTCATAATGCTTGTGTCCAAGGGCTTTGCAATCCTGATTTCACTTGGTCAGCTCTTTCAGAAATTTGTTTTTTAGTGTTTCTGCAGTAACATGCTTAGATACATTTCATCAACACTTTCAATTTGGATTAATTTGGTTAGTGTACTTATCTTAATATATTTCTTAGCATCTATCTCTTGATTTCTACTCACTGCAGTAAGGCTTACTTGCACAAAGAATCATAACTGGGTGACAGAAGCAGCTTACTAGCTAAGTGTTCTTGGTCAAATTGCTTAATCATTTAATCTACATTTCTTTATCTGTAAAATGAGAAAGTTTATGCTAGTTATAGAGAGATGAAAATACATAACATAGACAAATTACTCCAAATCAGTTCCTACTATAGGTGTTGAATAAATTATTATTAACAAAAGAAGACTGTAAAAGAAAATGGCAGCTAAGAGGTGCACTGTATATTCAAAATTTCTTTAGAGAAACCCTGAGCATTAAATTTTACTCTAAAATGTTTCTATTTGCTAGTCGGATACACCCACTATAGATTAACTGGAGTATATCTTTTTCCTGTGAACATTTTTTAGGAGCTTTGAGTCCTGCACAATTAAAGCATACTAATATCCATTTGTATTTGTGCCTTCTTTAAATGTCATTATTTTTGTTTGCAACTCTCTTTTCCTCTGCCTTCCTGGAAAAATTCATGTACTAAGATCTAGCTCAAATATCACCTGTTATAGGAAAGTTTTCCTAATCTCTCACCTCTGTTCTCTTGGAATTAAATACCTGTTCTTTTAAACTCCCGGAAATGACAATGTACAACTTCTGTCACTGCACTGAAAACTTGACATATAATTGTTTACATAGCTGCTTCCTATCCTGGATCCAAAGCTCTCAGAAAGAAGGTACTGTGTATTATGATGTCTCTGTGTTTAGCAGAGTACCTTGTCAGTAACTGCTGTTCAAAAGATGTGTACTGGCAGTTCCCACTAAGACCTCGCCTTACAAAATATGAGCTTAATAGGCCGTTGTCTATATGATGTGATTCAATAAATCTTAGGAAAGTCCTTTTGTTTCAAACCAGCGTCCAATCTTACATTGCCACTAAACTCTTTCTGCCTACTCACTGGTACTTAAAAAGTTTGTAACTGATAGTAAAATATTCTCTTCCACACTCAGAGATAGACTAAACACATATAAACCTGTGAGAAGAAGTACTTTGACTTGACTATAAAGGAGAAGGATGGTAACAAGCACTTTGGGCTTAAAGCAGGGATATAGCAAAGAGGCAGGAAGAGTAGGTCAAAACTTCATACTGAAAATTTTGCTGACATTTTTGCTTGGCTGCCATAATTTATGTATTCATTGTCAACTGCATTACAAACATAGTTCAAAGAACATGAAAAAATGTGATTTTTAACTAGGAGTCAGACCTACTAATGCACATTTCTCTGTCTCCTGTGTCTTTTCAGAATGCGTAGGTTCAGAAGTTGAAGGTCCTACTCAACCAAACAATTCGTCAATGCAGCAAACGAGCAAGGATAATGACACATTAGGTAATGCTCATCTTTTAGTCGTAATTCTAACAGAAGAGTACCCGATATTCATACAGCTTTTTTATTTTAGGATATTGACTTGTCCTATATATATTTATAGCTTTATTGTCTCAACATTTTATTTAAGGGTTTAGGTAAAATTTTCATTTAAATGAATTTCTGTGATTATTACCTGTTTCAAGTATATGATCATTAAACAAACCCATGGCATATCAAACATTTGTCATTCAAATTTTGAAACCTAGATTATTACCTCAAAGCACTTCAAAAGTAAATCTTAACAGGTTTAGCAATTTATTTTCTATATCTCCCTCCCAATCCTACTGTCTCTAAAATTTTTGTTTGACATAATTAACTTTGAAATAAAGCAATTCAAATATACTTTATTTTTAAGAGAAATTGTAGGTTCATGGCATAATTGAGCGGAAGGTACAAAAGTTTCCTTACGACCTCTATTCTCACACATGCCAAGCCTTCTCCATTATCAACATATTCCACTAGAGTGGTACATTTGTTTCCCCTCCCCCCCAATCGAGTGGTACATTTGTTACAGTTAATGAACCTACATCGACACCACATCATCATCATCACTCAAAGTCCATCGTTTGCACAGGGTTCACTCTTGGTGTTGTATATTCATGCTCTTGGACAAATGTATGAGATATAGCTACCATTAATAGTATAATATAATTTCACTACCCTAAAAATCTTCTAAGCTTCATCTATTCATCATTCCCTCCCTGAAGGGGACCAGCCCCTTGCCGGGTCGTGAGATTTCCTGAAGGAGAGAAGGATAGGCAAAAGACGAAGATAATATACCCGGACACCTGCTTCTTGAACAGATGACAATTTAATGTTAGTTAACACAGAGCTTTTATACCATTCGTGAAGGGGCAAGACAAAGAAAATTCCTTCACGTACATATCCTCTACAAGTTACCACCATCTAGTGGTCTTAGCAATAAACAAGCCAAGAACCCTGTAAACATTCAGATAATGAGTCATAAGGCCAAAGATGATAGTTTTAGTCCAAAGTCCCAAATTACAGTCCTTGAACTGTCTCCAGAAAGTTTAGCAGTAGTCTTCCTTCTGGGGCTTTATGGCCTTCAGAGTTCTGTAATCGCCTTTCTTGTCCAGGTATCTTTGTTACTTTTCTCTTATCCTGCAGTGCTTGTTTCTAAAGAAAACTTAAAAGAAGCTTTTAGTAATGTTTCCCAGGCCCCCAAGGTTGCTTTCTGTCTCTAGCTAAGTTATCATAAAAGTGTCTGATTAGTATATTATGAGTTCAGTGAAAACCCACTCTATAAATGTTAACTTGGAGTTTTAACTATTGAATTAAGTAAAAACCTTAACGATTAATCTTTATCCTAAGTCAGTGAAAACAGTGTTATAAATCACCCACATAACTCCTATATAAGTGTTAGAACTTATAATGAATTCATAATGAACTTACTATAAACTTGTGCTTCTAAAAACCTTATATCTAAACACTAAACTACATAATTCTAAATCAAATAAGGAGTGAATATACTTATATCATTTATTACTTAAGCAGTATCTAGTAACTTATAACCAAGTGAAAGAAAGCATTCTTGATGTGCTTCAGAGTTTAACCCTTGCATATATTAGAAAAGGCCAAGCGGCATAGTGGGAAAATGGAAAAATGAACCATGACATTCTCAGGTTAGCTGTGAGTACTTCGCATAAACATGCCATTTTCTTCTTCCACGACTGCACAGAATTTCTTCAGCCGTACCAACAGCAAGGATGGAAGATAGAAGGGCCTCAGCTGCCCAGACTTGCTTTGCGGCCGGGGGTCCTCGGCGCACCTGGACTTTGTCAATCAGGCGGGCCTCCAAGGCTGGCTCCCAACACCTCCCCTCCTCTCTATCCCCAGGAAACTCTGATCTTTTACTGTCTTCATAGTTTTGCCTTTTCCAGAATGTTGTATATTTCTTAAATGATACAATACGTAGTTTTTTCAGATTGAATTCTTTCACTTAATAATATGTATTGAAGTTTCCCCTCATTTTAAATGACTTGATGGTAAATTTTTCTTTAGTGCTGAATAACATTCGATTGCTGAATATATTACAGTTTATTTATTTATTCACCTGCTATAGGACATCTTGGCTGTTTTCAGTTGTTGACAATTATGAATAAAGCTGCTGTTGACATCTGTGCACAGGTTTTTGTGTGGGCATAAATTTTCATATCTTTTGGGTAAATAAAAAAATGATTGTTGGATTGTATGGTAAGAGTATGCTTAGTTTTGTAAAACACTGCCAAACTGTCTTTCAAAGTAGATGTACCATCTTGCATTTCTACCAGCATGAATGAGAGTTTCAGTTGCTCCATGCCCTCAACAGCATTTAGTGTATAGTGGAATCTCGTTATTGTTTTTAATTTGCATTTGCGATGACATATGACGTAGAGCATCTTTTCATATGCTTGCTTACTGTCTGTATATCTCCTTTGGTGAGGTGTCTGTTAAGGTTTTTGACCTGTTTTTTAATCTGGTTGTTTGTTTTTTTTAATCATTCAGTTTTAAGCTTTCTTTGTATGTTTTGAATAACAGTTTTTTATCAGCTATGTCTTTTACAAATACAGTCAGCACTTCATATCTGTGGGTTCTGTATCTGCAGATTCAACCTACAGTTTGAAAATATTTGAAAAAAATTCCACAAAGTTCCAAAAAGCAAAATTTACATTTTGTTAAGCACCAAGTATTACATTGAATCCATGTGAATGGAGAGCTGTGTAGGCATTGTATCAGATATTATAAGTAATCTAGATATTGTTTGAAATATATGGGAGGATGAATATAGGATATATGCAAATGCTAGTAAGTTTATATGCGGATCTGTGGATTTTGGTATCCATGAGGGGTTGGAATCAATTCTCCATGGATGCCAAGGGACAACTGTATTTTCTCCTAGTATGAGGCTTGTCTTTTTAATTCTTTTGAGTTTTACAGACTAAATATTTTAAATTTTACTAAAGACCAGCTTACCAACTCTTTATTTTGTGGATTGTATTTTTACTGTTGTAGCTAAAAATTCATTGCTAAATTGAAAGTTATTTTGATTTTTCTTCTGTTAGTATCTAGGAGTCTTCTAGTTCTGTGTTTTATGATTAGGTCAATGATCCATTTGGAGTTAATTTTTGCGAAAGGTGTAAGGTCTGTGTCTAGATTTCCGTGTTTTTGGGTTTTTTTTGGCAAATGGATGTCCAATTGTTCCAACACCATTTCTTCAAAAACCTATCATTCAAAAGACCCCACTGTATTACTTTTGTTTATTAGCCAAAGATGAATTGACTGTATTTATGTGAGTCGATTTCTGGGCTATTCTGTTCCATTTATTTGTTTGTCTGTTCTTTCACCAGTAGCATATTGTCTTGATTACAACAGCTTTATAGTAAATCTTAAAGCTGTTGGTGTCAGTCCTCCAACTTGATTCTTCTCCATCAGATAATGTGTTGATTATTCTGGGTCTTTTGACTCTATATAAACCTAAAAGTCACACTGTTGATATCCATAAAGTAACTTGATGGGATTTTTATTGAGATTACATAGAATCCAAAGATCAAGTTAGGAAAAACTGACATTTTGATAGTATTGAATCATCCTATCAGTGAACATGGAATATCTCTCCACTTACTTAGTTTTTCTCTGATTTCTTTCATCAAAATTCCTTATACAGATCTTATACATATAGATTTATATCTACATATTTCATTTTTAGGGGTTCTACTATCACTTATTATTTCCAGGAGTTTTTTGTCAATCTATCAGATTTTCTACATAAGCAATTATGTCAACTTTGAACAAAAAACTTCTGTTTCCTCATTCCCAATCTTGATCCCTTTTACTTACTTTTTTCCTGTCTTATTGCTTTAGTTAGAAATTTCAGCTGAAAAGCAGTGGTGAGAGGGATCTTCTTTACCTTGTGTCTGATCTTAGTGAGAAGGCTTTGGTTTTTCACCATTAATTATAATGTAAGCTGCAGGGTTTTTGTAGTATTCTCTATTAAGTTGAAAAAGTTTCTTTACTGAGAGTTTTTTTTTAAATTCATAAATACGTGTCAGATTTTGTCAAATGTTTTTGTCTATCTGTTGATATTATCATATTACTTTTTTCTGTTGATGTGATGGATTATATTAATTGACTTTTGAATGTTGAACCAGCCTTTCATGCCAGGATAAATCCTATTTGGTTATGGAGTATAATTCTTATTTATTTATTTTTATTTTAAAGATGTGGGGCACAATTCAGGGTTGGGTATACAAATATTTATTATGCAGGTATCCTTGTTGATGAAGTATTTCCCCCCTCCCCTGGCAGTTTTCTGCTACTGCCAAGGAATATAATTCTTTTTATACATTTCTTGGATTTGATTTGCTAATATTTCCTTGATGATTTTTATTGTATGTTTATGGAAAATATTGTTGTGTAGTTTTCTTGATTAGTGATGACTTTGTCTGGTTTTGGTATTAGGATGCTGCCAACCTTATACAATGCGTTTGGAAGTATTCCCTCTGCTTCTATCTTCTGAAAGAGATGATAAAGAATTGGTACAATTTCTTTTTTAAATGTTTGACAGAAGTTACCAGTGAATCCATCTGAACCTCGTGCTATCTGTTTTGGCAAATTATTGACTCCATTTATTTAATAGATATTAACCTATTCAAATTGTTTATTTCTTCTTGTGTGAGTTTTGGCAGATTGTGTCTTTTAAGGAATTGTTCTATTTCATTTATGTTACCAAATTTGTGAGCATAAGGTTTTAAAAACAGCAGTCCCTTATTATCATTTCAATGTAAATGTGATGTGTAGTAATGTCCCCTCTTTCAAATCAGATATTAGTAACTTGTATCCTTTCTTTTTTTTCTTAATTAGTCTGACCAGTAACTTATAAATTTTGTTGATTTTTTCAAAGAACCACCTTTTTGTTTTGTTGATTTTCTCTGTTGAGTTCCTATTTTCAATGTCATTGATTTTTACTTTAATTTTTTATTATTTTTTTCTTCTGTTTACTTTGGATTTAATTTGCTTTTCTTTTTCTAGTTTCCTAAAGTTGTAGTTTGAATGATTGATTTTTAAATCTTTCTTCTTTTCTAATGTATGCATTCAGTGCTATTTTCTTCTAAGCACTAATCTTGCTATATTCCATAAATTTTGATAACTCATGTTTTCATTTTTATTTAGTCAAAATATTTTAAAATTTCTTTAGATTTCTTCTTCCACCATGCATTATTTAGAAGTGTGTGCTATAATCTCCAAATACTTTGAGCTTTTCCAGCTACCTTTTTTGTCACTGATTTACTGTTTAATTCTATTATGTTCTGAAGGCAGATATGATATGATTTCTATTCTTTTGCATTTGTTAAGGTCTGTTTTATGGCTCAGAATGTGGTCTATCTTGGTATACATTTCATCTGGGTTTAAAAAGAATAGATATTTTGCTGTTACTAGAAAAAGCAGTCTATAGATGTCAATTATACCCAGTTAGTTGATGTTGCTGTTTAGTTAGTTCAGCTATGTCCTTATTGAATTTCTGTCTGCTGGATCTGTCCATTTCTGATAGAGTGGTGTGAATTCTCCAGCTATAATAGTGAATTCATCTATTTCTCATTGCTGTTGTATCAGTTTTTGCCTCACATATTTTGATGCTCTATGTTAGGTGCATATATGTTAAGGATTATTATATCTTCTTGGATAATTAACCCATATATAATTATGGAATAATAACATATCATTACATAATGATACTTTTTTTGCTCTGATGCTTTCTCTGTTTTAAATGAATATAGCTACTCCTGCTTTCTTTTGATTAGTGTTAGCATGGAATATCTTTATTCATTCTTTACTTTAAAACTATATATATTTTTATATTTAAAGTGTGTTTTTATGAAGACAGCATATATTTGGATCTTGCTTTCGGAGCCACTCTAAAAATGTCTTTTAATTGGTGCATTTAGATCATTGATGTTCAAAGTGATTATTGATATTGTTAGATTAATACTGCCATAGTTGTTATTTTTTTGGTGCCCTTGTTCTTTGCCTCCTACTCTTTCCCTGCCTTTTTGAATTTTTAATTGAGCATTTCATGTGACTCTATTTTCTCCTCTTTCTTGGCATATTAGTTATACCTCTATTTTGACCTTTTTTTGTGGTTGCCCTAGAGTTTGCAATATACATCTACAACTAATCCAAGTTCATTTTCAAATAATAGTACACTGCTTCCTAGGTAATGTAAAACTCTAAAATAATCAAATAATTCCTTTTTCCTGTTCTTTTTAACATTGCTTTCATTCATACATTATACATACATGATCAAACACATTGCTGTTACCATTATTTTGAACAAACTATTATCTGTTATATTCATTAAGAATAAGAAAAATGAAAGTTTTATTTTACCTTCACTTTTTTCTTCTTCCATTCTCTTTCTTTCTTTATTTGAATCTGAGCTTCTCACTGACATTATTTTCCTTCTCCCTAAGGAACTACTCTTAACACATCTTACAAGGCAGGTCTATTGGCAACAAATTTCTTCAACTTTTGTTTGTTTGAGAAAGTATTTCTCCTTAAACTTTAGAGAATAGTTTTGCAAGGTATGAAATCCAGGTTGGTGATTTTTTTTTCTTTTAACACTTTAAACATTTTACTCCCTTTTCTTCTTCTTCTTGGTGTCTGAAGAAAATCTGAGTATAATTCTTTTCCTTATTCCTCTGTAGATAAGGTTCCTCCCCCCACCCCCGGCTTCTTTCAGAATTTATCTTTATATTTGATTATCTATAGTTTGAAAATAATACATCTAGGTGTAGAATTTTTGAGTCATTTATCCTTCTTGGTGTTTCTGAGCTTCCTAGATCTATGGTTTGGTGTGCAATGTTAATTTAGGGGAAAGTCTCAGTCATTAAATGCTCAGTCATTTAAAGCATTTCTTACCTTTCTTTTCTTAAGAAACGCAATACAATTTTTAAAAAAACTAATTTTGAACTATGTGAAAACTGTGATTGTAAGCAACTCTGTAGAACCCAAGGGAAGGAATGCATGAGGGTTTCAAAAAGAATGAAATTAGAAAGTTGAACCAGGTGAGGACTCTCATCTCTTTTTCTCTCTCTGCTTCTGCTTTATTAAGTAATCAATTTGTTTATTTTTAATTGACAAATAATAATTATAATATTTATGGGATACAAAGTGATATTTTTGATACATACAATGTATAGTGATCATGATAGCATATCTATTATTTCAAATATTTATTATTTTTTGTGTCAGGCACATTCAATATTTTCTTCTAGGTCTTTGATATGTAATATTTTAATATATTATTGTTGACTATTGTCATTTTGCAGTGCTATGAAACTCTAGAATTTGTTTTTCCTATCTAGCTATTATTTTGTACCCTTTAACAAATGTTTTTCTATTCTCTCCTTTCCCCTACCCTTCTAGTCTCCAGTAATTTCTGTTCTGCTTTTTAGTTCTATAAAATTAATATATTTTTTTTAGCTTCTGCATATTAGTGGGAATGACATGTGGCAGGATTTTACACAGAGAGTTGGGACACCGATGCCGGGAAGCAGTTTTATTTGTGCCAGCACTGGCTCGGTGGATTTACATCCAAAGGCTGAGCCCCAAGCACAGGGGGCCATTGCCTTTTATACAATTTTAGCTTTTGTGTCCCCCCAATAAGGCTTATATATTACTAACATACAGACTAATTGGGTATTTCACATCTCAAGGTTACAGCAGAGTTACACATGTGTATTACAGATTCGGGCTACATTCCTTTCTAACATGAGTCTTCCAAGAAAGTTCTTATGGTGCTAGAAGAACTCTTTCATTATTCTGGGAAGGCTTTTATCTTACTGTACTAAGGGGGGCCCTACTCTGTCCTGGGAAGGCCTTCATCTTATTAGGCTTAGGGGAAGGGCTCCCTGCCTCAATATGGTGTTTAACTTTCTGTTCTTGGCTTATTTCACTTAAAATAATGTCCTTCAGTTCCATCCTTGTTGTTGTGAATAACAAGATTTCTTTTTTTTTTTTAATGGCTGAATCATATTTCATTGTGTATATATACCACACTGTCTTTATTCATTCATCTGTTGTTGAATACATGGGTTCATTCCATGTCTTGGCTATAGTTAATACTGCGGCAATACACATAGATATTCAGATATCTCTATGACATATTTATTTCCTTTTTTTTTTGAGTAAATGTCAAGTTGTGAGATTACTGGATCATATGGCATTTCTATTTCTAGTTTTTTAAAGGAAGCTCCACTCTATTCTCCATGGAGTATGTATTAGTTTGCATTCCTACCAACAGTGCATAAGTTCTCTTTTCTTCATATCTTCACCAGTATTTATTATGTTTTGTCTTTTTGATAATAGTTTGGGATGAATTTTATTTCCTTGTGGTTTCAACTTGTATTTATGTGATGATTACTGATTTTGAGCACTTTGTTGTTGTTGTTTTTTTTTTGAGTTGGAGTCTCACTCCGTCACCCAGACTGGAGTGCAGTGGCCACTCCCGGCCACCGCAGCCTCGACCTGCTGGGCTCTGGCGATCCTTCCGCCTCAGCCTTCCGAGTAGCCGGAATTATAGGCATGCGCTACCACGCCCGGTTGATGTTTGATTTATTGTAGAGATGAGGTCTCGCCAAGTTGCCCATGTGGGTCTCGAACTGGCGGGCTCAGGCAATTCACTCACCTCAGCCTCCCAAAGGCACGGGATTACAGGCTGAGCCACCGAGCCCGGCTGAGCACTTTTAAAAATATATTTCTTGACCATTTGTATGTCTTCTCGGAAATGTCTGTTCGGGTCATTTACTCATTTTAAATTAGATTTTTTTTTTTTTGCTATTGCAATGCTTAAGTTCCTTGCATAGTCTGAATATTACTCTCCTGTTGAATGAATATTTTACAAAGATTTTTCTCCCATTCTGCACATTGTGAACTGTGAATTCAGTTTGTTAGTATTTTATGAGGAATTTTATATCTATGTTTATTAAGGACATTCGATTGCGGTTTTCTGTTTTGGTGTCCTTATTTGGTTTTTGTATTGGGATCGAGCTGGCCTCATTGAATAAGTTTGGAAAAAATTTCTTCCCTTTAGTTTTTTGTGATAATTTGAGAAGAATTTATGTTAGTTCTCCTTTAAAAGTTTGGTAGAATTGAACTGTAAAACCTTTCAGTAGTGGGCTTTTCTTTGTTGGGATTTTGCATACTGATTCAATCTCATTTCTATTTCCATTTCTTGTTAGTTTAATCAAGATAGGTTATATATATCCAGGAATTTATTCATTCCCTCTAGGCTTTTGAATTTATTGGTGTTTAGTTGCTCATAATAATTTATAATAATCCTGTCTATTTCTGTAGTCCCAATTATTATATCTCCTCTTTCATTTCTGATTTTATTTATTTGGGTCTTGTCTATATTTTTCTTAGTTCATCTAGCTAATGGCTTGTCAATTTTGTTAATCTTTAAGAAGAAACAATCTTTTGTATTTCTTTTTAGGCTGAATTTTGTTATGTTCTGATATATTTCTGTTCTTCACCCTTTCCAACTGTATAGTGTAGGCTTCACAGTACAAAACTTATTATACCATATGCATGGTTCTTGGAGTGTTGATTGAGTGGATTGTATTGGCTTTGACTCTAGGTGGATGCAGTAGCATAGTCTCCATGCAGTTTCTTCACTTATAAACCGTGGTTGCGATGTTTGCAAGTGTCTCAGTGGCCTAAGTGACTAGAGTTTGTGGCAACAGTGGCATGGCTTTGCCAGAGACTGCCTCACTGAGTTGTTTTTCAGTTGTGTACATGTGGTGGGTTATCCAACTTGGTGGTGTTTTCTGGAATTGGGGCCATGTGGTTTTTATTCTGGCCAGGGGCACAGGTGCATGGCTCCTTGGCTAGCTTCAGCATGTGTCTGCCAGGGCAGGTCCTGCTGCACTGTTTTTTGTTTTTTTGTTTTTTGGCCCTGGAGTTTGGTTTACAGCCACTCAGCCAGTCTGGACACATGTCTTCTGGGAGTGGCCCCAACAGGTTCTTTCTCAGGCCCTGGATGCAGGCACATTTCTGTTCAACTGGCCTGCAGGTGTGTTCACCTGCTATTTCTCAGGTCCTGAGTGTGAATGTGTGATTGCTCAGTCAGTCTGGGGTTGTGTCCAGGATAGGCAGGCTGTTTTCAACCCCAGGACATGGGCATGTGGCCATTTGGCTGGTCTGGGCAAGTCACCAATGGGGATAGGTCCGCTGAATTGTTTCTCAGGCCTTGGGCTTGGTCACAGAGCCACTTGCCAGGCCTGTTGTGTCTGCTAGGGGTGAGCTTTTGGGGCTTTCACAGGCCCTGGGCATGGTTGTGTGACTGCTGGACTGCCCTGGGGGCACAGCCACTGGCAGTAGATCTACCTTGTTGTTTTTTATTCCTGCTTGTGAGTGTGGGTCGCAATGTAGGTCTGGAAGCATGTCCTGAGGGAGTGATGCTCCCTTCCCCGCCACTTTTTCTCAGGTCCTTGAGTGTGAGATTGCAGGACAGGCATAGGATCTGGTGTGTGAGAGAGGGGCACAGATCTGTTTACCAGGCCCTGGGGGAGAATGCATGTCTGCTCAGCTGGCCTGGGGGCATGTCAGCTGCTTGGCAGCACAGAGTCCTTCCCCAATCATTGCAGTGCATGCAGTAGTTTGCTGGGCTGAACGGCAGGTTGCCCCAGAGAGAACTGCCAGTCTGTTTCTCTGTTCAAAAGTTTGGGCAAAAGGGGTGAGTTTGCTACTTTGCAGGACCAGAGTCACAGTCAGTCCTAGGCCCAGGATCCATGCAGTGGAGCCAAGGTTATGGAAGTTTGGTGAGCTGAGAGGTGCAGGGCCTACTGGCCCCCAGAACAGGGTGCACATAAGAAGTTGCTCTGGTCTCATGATGGCACTGTGCTGCAGCAACTTGACTCACAGAAGGTGGGTAGAAGGTAGTGAGTTCATACATTGTGCCCCTCATCTGGAGCAATGCAATCTCATGAATTCCCAGTAGTACTCCAAACTGGGCTCCTGACTTGCGAGAACTGTGGGATTCTCCTGTATCAGGTGTTTGTGGTGGCAGTAGGGACTGGAGGGATCTTTCTGCTTATGTTTTTCCTGTGAGGGGACATCCCTCCTGAGTCCGGCCCAGTCCAGGTGGAGGGTGTGTGAGGATGAGGCTCCAGAGACAGGATGCTTTTATGCTGCCCTCCTGGGTTCTGATGACCATGGGTACCTCTCCACTTCATTGCTGCATTCCAGTGCTCTCCCTTCAATACTCCAGTTAAATATCAGCTACTTAGTCATTACTTTCGTCCTTTTTTTGCGGAGGGGGTGAGCTCCAGGCACCTATAGTCAGTTATCTTACTGATGTCTGCTTATGCTATATTTTTCTCTTTTTACTCCTGTAAGTAGGAAAAATGAGAAAGGAAGAAAGATGAGGATTTCTTCTAGTTTTGCTCTAAAATTTGTGACAAAGGGCACTGTTTTGTCCACCCAGGTGAAGTGTCCAACATGGGGTCAAATAACTTTTTTTTTTTTTTTTGAGTTGGAGTCTCACTCTGTCGCCCAGACTGGAGTGCAGTGGTCGCTCCCAGCCACCGCAGCCTTGAACTGCTGGGCTCCAGCGATCCTTCTGCCTCAGGCTTCCAAGTAGTCGGAATTACAGGCATGTGCTACCGCGCCTGGCTTATTTTTTGATTTATTGTAGAGATGAGGTCTCGCTGCCCAGGCGGGGTCTTGAACCCGCGGGCTCAGGTAATCCACTCACCTCAGCCTCCCAAAGTGCAGGATTACAGGCTGAGCCACTGAAACAACTTTTATTAAGAAATGGCATCTGTCCAACTACTTAGAAGGCTGAGGTGGAAGGATTTCCTGAGCCCAGCCAGTGGAGGCTGTAGTGGCCATGAGTGTGCCACTGCATTCCAGCCTGGGCAACAGAGTGAGACTACAACTCAAAAAAAAAAAAATGTAGTGGATGAAGAAAGAAGTATCATTGGACATCTCACCTGAGGGCCCACAATGGGTCAATCCCATGGTTGGGTAATTAGAAAGAGGTGGAGGCAGGGTTACCTTGTAAAAAAGAGTTGATGACATTAGGTATCTTGTGTCTCAGTGTTGTCAGTATTTTGGTGTTATTTTAGTTATGATTGTCTGTCATGTTCAATCAGACTTTATGAAGAAACAGTGGCTTCCACTATGAGTGCAATTGATGTATTTTATTTCTTCTCTAAATATTTTCTAGCTTCAAGTATTTCATTGACGGATGGAAAACAGACGGCACTGAACAATTCATCACCTCCCACAGAAGGTAATATGCTTCTTTATCTATTGGCCAGCAGTGCAGGAGTGGAGAATTGAACTTTGTTAGAAACATTAGCTGATGGTCTGACTGAAGGTCAGCCTTGTGTCTTCTTGAAGATCATGGTGATCTGACTGTTGTGGTACAAGAGACCCTGAATGACCCAACCACTAGTTGTTCTCCAGACATTTGCCAACTTGGAGTAGTGGAAGGAGCGCATGGATTTAACAGGTCTATGTTAAGGTCCTCCCTCATTCTTCATCTAGTTATTTGGTCATTATTTGATGATGATATTTAAGGGCTTGAATATCACAAAAGAGACAGGTGGCACCAAAGCAGGAGAGGTGAGATCTTAAATGCAGGATTTAGAATAAACAAGGTTTATTCACTATAGCTCATTCTGCTTATGCTATGGGATGGCATCACTGACATCTTGTAATAGGTGAGTAGTGACAGACACTGTGATCCTCTGCTTACCTTTAAGTAAACCTCTGTCAGTCATGGACATAATCTGTCAGTTTATGGGAAACATAAAATTCTATGCTAGAACATGCTTGCGGGTTGTGGGGCTTAATTTTTCCTTAAAAAGATGAACAAAGAGGATCAACCTCTATTATTAATCCCGATAATTGGATTGAATACCCAGAAATAAAATCTATGCGCAAAGTTTACAGCTGAAATGCTTGGGGATACATGTGAGACTATGTAGGAAGAAAATAAAACTCATCCAAAGGCTGCATTTGACAGTGTCACAAATTTGCAGTAAAATTTTTTTTTGTTTGGTAAATGTCCATACAAAAACAAATTGTTTTTCTATTATTTACCATATTACTTTTTAAATTAGAAATAAATATTTCTTTTTTTGTTTGTTTATTTTAAAGATATGGGGTACAATTCAGAATTAGGAATACAAGTGGTCATTGTACAGGTGAAGTTTGGGGCTCCCTTTGGTTCCCACTTTGCCTGGTTTGAGATCAGTACCCTTATGTATGTTGTGTCCCTCCAACCCCATCCATCCACCCTGGCAGTGTCCCTCTACTGCCAATCCCTTTCTTATAGTGTTGTGGCAAATGTTCAGGGTTCGCTTATGAGTGAGAACATATGGTACTCTGTTCTTTGTTTCTATGATAGATCGCTGAGTATGATAGATTCTAAATCCATCAAAGTTGCTGCAAAGTCCATACATTTGTTCTTCTTTGTGGCTGTGTAATATTCTATTGTGTATATGTACCACATTTTAAAAATCTAGTCCAGTTTTGATGGGCAGCACAATTGGTTCCATGTTTTTGCTCTTGTGAACAGTGCTGTAATAAACATGCATGTGCAGGTATCTTTTTATAGAATGATTTGCGATCCTCTGGGCATGTTCCCAGTAGGGGGATTGCTGGGTAATATGGAAGGTCAATGTCTAGTTCTTTTAGAAATCGCCACAATGTTTTCCAAAGAGGTTGCACCAGTTTTCATTCCCACCAGCAGTATAGAAGCATTCCTTTTTCTTTGAATCCTCACCAGCATCTGTTGTTGTTTGTTTTATTAATGATGGCCATTCTTACTGGGGTTAAGTGGTATCTCAATGTGAGTTTTTTTTTTTTTTTTTGAGTTGGAGTCTCACTCTGTCACCCAGACTGGAGTGCAGTGGCTGCTCCCGGCCACCGCAGCCTCGACTTGCTGGGCTCTGGCGATCCTTCTGCCTCAGGCTTCCAAGTAGCTGGAACTACAGGCGTGCGCTACCACGCCTGGTTAATTTTTGATTTATTGTAGAGATGAGGTCTCACCAAGTTGCCTGGATGGGTCTCGAACCCGCGGGCTCAAGCAATCCACTCACCTCAGCCTCCCAAAGCTCGGGATTGCAGGCTGAGCCACCGAGCCCGGCTCCTCAATGTGGTTTTGATTTGCATTTCTCAAATGATTAGTGAGGCTGAGCACTTTTTCATGTGTCTGTTGGCTACCCGTATATCTTCTTTTGAAAAGTGTCTATTCATGTCTTTTGCCCACTCTTTAATGGGGCTGTTTGTGTTTTTCCTTTCGGCATGTTTGAGTTCCTTGTATATCCTGGATGTTAGGCCTTTGTCAGATATACAGTTGGCAAATATTTTTTCCCATTCTATGGCCTGTCTCCCCACTCTCTTGATGATTTCTTTGGCTTTGCAGAAGCTTTTCAGTTTGATGAGTTGCCTCTTGTCTATCTTATCTCTTATGGCATGGGCACTTGGGGTTTTGAGTAGGAATTGGTTGCCAGTTCCAATTTCCATAAGGGTGTCTCCTGCATTTTCTAAGGTTCTTATACTTTGAGGTTTTACGTTTGGGTCTTTGATCCATTTAGAGTTGATTTTTGTGTATGGTGATAGGTAGGGGTCTGTTTCATTCTTCTGCATGTCGTCAGCCAGTTTCCCCAGCACCATTTACTGAATAGGTTCTCCTCTCCCCAGTGGTTGTTGGTGGAGGTTTTGTGGAAGATGAGTTGGTTGAGAAATTGAGGTTTTGCTTCCGGATTCTCTATCCTGTTCCATTGGTCCATATGCCTACTCTTGTACCAATTCCAGGTTGTTTTGATTATTGTAGCCTTATAGTAAAGTTTAAAGTCTGGATGTGGGATACCTCCTGCTTTGCTTCTTTTGCTGAGGATTGTTTTGGCTATTTGTGGAGGTTTTTGTTTCCATATGAATTTCTGTATTGTCATTTCCAAGTCTGAGAAGAATGATGTTGGTAATTTTGGGTGTTGCATTGAATCTGTAGGTTGCCTTGGATTGATTCAAAGTTATTTATCTAAATGTACCAAGGTAGCTTCTTTTGATTGTTGTAACTTTTCATCCCCCGCTTAAGGAATTAAGTCTCAGGTGGGTAAAGGATTCTTAGGAGATCTTGAGTCACGCCCTTGTTAATTTAGCCTTGGGAGTAGGTGAGGGGCTATAAAATATAAATTCTGAGTAAGTACCTTGGAGTGGGTTTTTGATAATGATGCCGCCCATCTCCCTGTAATCTGGTTGCAGGAATAACTCCCATTGCTCCTAGTTCCTGGGTCTCGTCTTCAATTGACCACGAGGGAAGCAGCTGGACTAGTTTATCCAGGAACATTATAAAACTCTATCTCACTCCAAAGCCCATATTTTGAAGATGCCTTGGCCTTGGTGATGAGGTGCGTGGCCCGCTTGACCACCGTGAAGTTGCCCTTGTTGATGGTGCAGTCTCACAGCCGGCTTCGGTCTGCGGGAGGCCGCAGCAATGGGGGAGGCCAAGGGTCCTGGGGGCAGCAGAGGCAGCAGGTGGCCTGTCGCCAGGCTTCCCCGCTTCCTGGCCCCGGTAGCCCTGCCAGCTCCACTTGCTGCCATCTTGTTGTGCAGTGAAACCTCTGGGTCCTTGGGGAGCCGCCAGGGCTGGGGGAGGGTGGGGGGGGTTAGGGGAAGGAGATATTTCTAAGACTCTTTTATCACTAGGCATCATCATTTTTCATTTTTATGGGATGGTTTTAACTGGCGAAATTACAGTTTTTTTTTTTTAGATCTGTGAATTTCACTGACTTTGCTACTCTGTAAATAAAAAATAAACTTTAAAAAGCCCAATTAGCTCAATCTGAGTGCTACATTAGTTACTTTTAAAGAGAGAACCATATACTTTCCACATTTATATTTGTCTGAAATAACAACCTTAGAGACAGACATTTACAGATGTTAGACCTTTTTTGTGCTCACAAAAACTTAGGAGACAACCGCATCACTACTTATTCCATTTTCTTTCCTGAAGCACATGAATTGTGTGATAACCATAATAATCTCTACCACCTGAAGATGAGAATTAGACCATTGCCTTTGTTGTTTACTTTACAATTTTGTTTTATTGTTTGTTTCTAGGCATTAAAACTCTTGAATTAATTTCAAAATAGTTAATAATATATATTATTTTTCTAATAATGCATAACATATGGGAGAAAATTTGTTAATTACTGGGGTGGGTTCAATACATTATTTATACTTTGTAGATGTTAATTTTGAATGAAAATCTAATATTTCTGTAATTAAGACCACCAGCTAAATTATGTTATAGTATAATAGCTTCATACAATATGCTGTGGATTAACTTAACACATGAAGTTCTTTATCAAGTTTTTCTTTTACCATTTTCCTGTTGTGAGTCCAGTTAACTCTTCATGTCCTGTATCAATCAATAAAAAGGCTGTGCTCAGTTGCCCTCCTATCCAACCGACAACATTGATAATAACGTGGGAAATAAACCTTAGAGACAAGCCTTCCTGCAAAAAATCCTACAAAAGTGAAACAAATGAGTCCTTGGACACCAATTGTACTGATGAGAGAATAACCTGGGCCTCCAGACCTGATCAGAATCCCGACCTTCAGATTGATCCAGTGGCCATCAATCATGATGGGTATTACAAGTGTGAGATGGCAACAATCCATGGGAATTTCCAACATGGATATCACCTCCAAGTGTTAGGTAAGAGGCATCATATATTGTGGTATTTCACTTCACTCGATTTTTTTTCTTTTTCTTTTTGAAGTCAAAATCTCACTGTCACTCAGACTGGAGTGTAGTGGCATGGTAACGACTAACTGTAGCCTTGCTCTCCTGGGCTCAGACGATTCTTCTGCTTCAGCTTTCTGAGTAGCTGAGACTATGGGCACACACCAACACACACACCCAGCTAATTTTTCTGTGTTTTTTTTTGTAGAGACATTGTATCACTATGTTGCCTAGGCTGGTCTGGAATTCCTGAACTCAAAAGATTCTCCTTCTTTGGCCTCCCAAGGAGTTGCTTGGATTACATGTGTGAACCACTGCACCCAGCCAACATGATTTTTGTCTGAAATAAATGTCTCTCTAGGCCAGGCTCGGTGGCTCAGCCTGTAATCCCAGCACTTTGGGAGGCCGAGGTGAGTGGATTGCCTGAGCCCGCAGGTTCGAGACCTGCCTGGGCAACTTGGCGAGACCTCATCTCTACAATAAATAAAAAATTAGCCGGGAGTGGTAGCACGTGCCTGTAGTTCCAGCTACTTGGAAGGCTGAGCGGAAGGATCGCCGGAGCCCAGCAGGTCGAGGCTGCGGTGGCCGGGAGCGGCCATTGCACTCCAGTCTGGGCGACGGGGTGAGACTCCAACTCAAAAAAAAAAAAATGTCTCCCTAAATCCATAACCCTTATGTGAAGACTAAAGTTTTTTGTTTTTCAGTTTCCCCCGAAGCGACCCTGTTTCTAAGTGAGAACAGAAGTGTGGTGTGCAAGGCAGTTGCTGGGAAGCCAGCTGCACAGATCTCCTGGACCCCAGAGGGAGACTGTGTCACTCAGCAAGAAGGTTGGGGCAATGGCACGGTGACTGTTGAGAGTACATGCCACTGGGAAGGCCACAGTGTGTCTACTGTGACCTGCTCTGTCTCCCATTTGACTGGCAACAAGAGTCTGTCCATAGAGCTGAACCCTGGTCAGTAATTCTTGTTTTGTGTTTGATTTTTTTCATTCTTTCTGAGAAGTTATGTTAAGAGGAACCAAAGTGTGCAGAGAAACTGTGTTAAAGGATAGTCTCTCCTATTTTCATTTTATCTTCTCCCTCCCCATAATAAAGAGATATGTTTAGAGTAATAATGCAGGCATTTGTTTATTCTACTTTTAGTGTTCACTTCTATAGTAGTAGTTAATTGGCGTAAGGAGTATTTTTTAAATGAATACTTACAGTTAATTGAAAGATAAAGTATACTTTGAAACTAACACTTAGGTTTTATTAGGAGGATAAAGTCATTCATTAATTGCCTTTATGAATTTTTAGTCTGATAGAATATTCTTCTCCAGGCTCTTCCTGGTAGAATTTCTTAAATATCTTATAATAACATCTCTAATTCAGTTGATCACTGTTTAGTTTCTTTACTCTCTGCTCTCATCCTACTGCTGTTTCTTGTTATGTTTAAAATATTTAATATTATTTAATCAACATACACAATGTTCTATAAAAACATATGGACAAAAAGCTGCCAAACCTTTGCTATTCTAACCCTACTGTTCCATTCTCACTTAACTCTCAAGAGGAAAGTACTTTTGAATTTTTAAGTGTTTCTTCCAGCTATTACTGCCATTTTCTAAACAACACGCTTATACTGCTCGTCTTACTCCTAAGTGATTTTTTGAAATTGGGGATTTGTTATGTGTCTGAAGGTCATTTATCTGAGGCTGTTCAGGCTCTGCAGAATATAACTCTCCAGTCTCTTGTACTGGAGAGATAAGCCCAGACTATCAGTTTTCTGGAAGGGAAAGGGGAGTGCTTGTGTATATGTGTGAGTGTGTACATGAGTATCCCTCTCTTGAGAACTCAGACTTTTCTTTAATGCCTCTTTTCGGTCCAGTATTTCATCCCCACCCTCCATGATGCCTGGATTCTTGACTCTGGAGCTCTAGTTCACCTTCTCTAGACCAATCTCTCTTTCTTCTGCTGGTTGGGTAAGGTGTGCTGTACACAGTAGGGCAGGACTCAGAGAGATCTTCCTGTTCTCAATAGAGTCTTTCCAAGGGGCTCTCAAATTTTAGCTTCACACTTCTCTGTCACCACCCTACATACACCTGTTTTTTTTTGTTTTTTTGAGTCGGAGTCTCACTCTGTCGCCCAGACTGGAGTGCAGTGGCCGCTCCCGGCTACCGCAGCCTCGACCTGCTGGGCTCCGGCGATCCTTCCGCCTCAGCCTTCCGAGTAGCTGGAATTACAGGCATGCGCTACCACTCCCGGCTGATTTTTTGATTTATTGTAGAGATGAGGTCTTGCTGCCCAGGAGGGTCTCGAACCTGTGGGCTCAGGCAATCTACTCACCTCAGCCTCCCAAAGGCGCGGGATTACAGGCTAAGCCACCGAGCCTGGCTTCATACACCTGTTTTTATGTTTGATGCTTCTTGCTTGAGAGTCTTTCTGGATTTTTGTGGGCACTAATATTTCTATTTCTTCCATTTTGTAAATCATTATTCAATCTTGTCTTCATTTTTCACTTAAAAACAGGTTGGAATCTTTTATCTATTCTTGTCTCCATCCCTGTTTTCTTTGTCTTCACAGCTCTCCACTTTAAAATGTTTCTCTACTAACGTTTTAGTGAGTTTTGAGATAGGAGAAGAAAAAACTCCATGTATTGAAACCACCATTTTCCAACAGCCATGATTTAAGTGATATGTGCTTTGTTTTATTTTGAAAGAGATTAGTAGTACTTCCTGAGAAGGGTTATTGTACCTTGGTTATATATAAAATCCCACCCTCCAATATTACAATATAATGGCATGTTCCTAGCATCTCAGGAAAGATGGGACTTTCTGGTCCAAACTCCCATGTGGTGTAGGGGTCTCCTCTGTGTTCCTTGCTTGGTGGATCTTCTGCCTCTGCTAGTACAAGTCCAACGAGAGGGCACTCATTAGTTTGAAAGGGAGTTTAAAGAATGGTGTGATTTTAAACAGATCACACTCATATTTTTCAGATAAAATACTGGAAATTCAATACTTAAAAACATCAACTATGGTCTGGATGCCAGCCTTCTTAGCCTCCACTTCAGCTTCTTCTGTTGCCCCTGAGCTGCATTCATGCCAGGAGCAAAGTTTTAAATTATTGCCTGCTAGAACTGGCAATTCCTTTGTTGACTTGCACGCTTGTCTGGTAGAGCTTTATACTGCTGCCAGCAGCTAATAAATAAAGTTGCTGCCATACATGCATTTTAGTTTCAATGCCCTGGCAGAAAGGTAACTTCACGATTAGGGTTCCTTTTCCAACTAACTTTTGCACAATTACCCATTTATTTACGAGTGCTAGAGGTGAGAAACACTCTACTCCTACTGTAACAGAGATCTCAATTTCATCTCTCTCTCACAAGAACTCACTATTTGTGAATCCTTAAAGCAACAAAATCCTGACATGTGGTGATGTCTTGTTGGGAACTCTGGAGTCTGAATTGATGAAGTAATTTTATTTCAACAACTCTTTAGCAATGGGTCAGCAGTGTTTAAAATTACAAAAATGAGTTTCATGTACTGTGAGACATCCTTATATATATAGCCATATATATATTTTAAATATATTTTATTCTGTCAGAACACATTAGGGTTCAGAGCAAAAATGAGTGGAAAGCGCAGAGAGTTATCATATAATCCCTGCTTCCATCCACACACAACCTCCCTACTACCACTGTAGATATCCTGTACCACAGTGTTATATTTATTAGAATTGATTAATGTACATTGACACAACATTACCACCCAAAGTCCATAGTTTATGTTAGGGTTCACTTTAGTGTTATCCATTCTATGAATTTGGATAAATGCCTAATGATATGAATCAACCATTATTGTGTCATACAGAATCATCATACTGCCCTAATAGTCCTCTGTGCTCGGCTTAGTTATCCCTCCCTCCCCCTAAACCTCTCACAGCTGGTGATTTTTTTTTACTATCTTCCTAGTTTTGCCTTGTTTGGATGTCATATAGTTGGAATCATACAATCTGTCGCCTTTTCAGTTTGGCGCTTTTCACTTAGCCGTATGCCTTTGTGATTCTTCCATGTCTTTTCACAGCTTTGATAGGTCATTTCTTTTTTTGTGCTAAATAATGTTTCATTGTTGGAATACACTACATTTGAATCATATACTTTTATGTCTATAGTTACAGGTACCAAAATATCAGCAAAATTATATATTTATATCATCCTTCCTATTATTATTTTGATCATCGTGGGATCCATTTGTTTTTTGAAAATCAGTGACTGCAGGTATTGACTGATGAATGCTTTTTCTCTTCAGCTTTGTTGGACTCGAAAAGAGTTAGAAATATGGAACTGACTGATTGACTACATGAGGCTGTTAACATCAAATGTACCATAATCATGAAGAGTATCTTGAAGATGTTAAACTTGGCCTACTTTGAATGCTGAGAGGGATTTTGCTAAGGTGCTTTGGCATGCAAGCATGGGGAATTAGGCCATTTAGGGCAGGATCTTGGGAGAGTCACTGCATGCTAAAGTTTTTATGCTAAGGTGAAAATAATTAAAATTTTTTTTGTATGGATCAAAGAGGAGGTTGTCACATATATTCAATTGCACCCTTTTGTATAATTTCACTTTTCCAAAATCCAGACTTTTCCTATTTGGGGGTATTAAACACAAGCAGTGTTCTTCACTCATTTATAATAGTTTCTTTCTGATTTATTATGACTTCTATAAGTATGAACCACAATTGTTAATAGCATACTGCTTTTTCAAAATTATTAATCTGAACAATGATGTTTTCTTCATTTACTCCAGCTTTTTTTATTTTCATAGAAAATGTAAATTGCAAAAGACAGAACCTACTGCAGCTGCTGAGGAGGTAAGATGAAAGATAAGATAAATAAGAATATTTGCAAACTTTTAAGCCATGTAGTCTGAAAATTCAGCAACATAATTTGTTATTTGTATCAATATTAGTGTTTCACTTGTAAAACTAAAACATTCTGGCTTACAATGCTAATATTGTAATTATTTTGTTAATTATCTATCAAGTACTATTTATATGCCACCCAGATGCACATTTTCACATCATGAACTGCATTCTAATACACATGATGTTTGTCTCCTTTGCACTGGAATCTTTGGAGAAACTGAATCGATTTCTCCTCCCACATGAAATCATGTCTAATTGTGACCTCCCTTTTTCAATACAATCATCGTTTCTTTCTTACCCAGATTTGAAACATAGCCTGCTCCTTGATCTCTTATAACCAGTAGCTTTATAAGTCTTCGACTTTCTCCTTTGAAATCCTTCTCATATTACTTCATTCATCTCCATTCCTATTTTCTCACAACTGTTATCTCAGAGACTTAAGTAATCAGTAAATATTTTCTGACAAAATATTAGAAAAAGCCATGTTCCTATGTTTGTATCAGCCCAGAGACACTAATACAAGCATTCTTGTTAGATACTAAAGCTGTGGGCACAGGTAATTTCTATAATGATTTCTTGAACTGATTTTAACTTTGAGTTCTTTCTTAGGATGAAATGCAGCCCTATGCTAGCTACACTGAAAGGAACAATCCACTGTATGATACTACAAACAAGGTGAAGACATCTCAGGTGTTACAAAGTGAAGTTGATGGCACAGGTTTCCAAATTTTATAAGTTATTGGAATCTAGGACCAAAAAATATGAATCAAAGATACTTTACAATTATTGTTTTGATTTTCTTACACTTATAAAATGAAAGATTTGTGTTAAAATTCTTTTTTTTTTTTTTTTTTTTTTTGAGTTAGAGTCTCAATCCATTGCGCAGACTGGTGTGCAGTGGCATGCTCACAGCCACCCCAGCATCCACCTGCTGAACTCAGGTGATCCTTCCGCCTCAGCCTTCCAGCTACCTACCACGCCTGGCTAATTTTTTTTTTTTTTTAATTTAATGTAGAGATGAGGTTTTGTCAAGTTGCCCATGCTGTTCTTGAACCCTGGACTCAGGCAATCTGCTCACCTCGGCCTCCCAAAGTACTGGGATGTTTTTCAAAGGTTCTTAGATGACAAAGACATTCTAATAGATTTTCATTTATATCCTTGTATAACTGGAATTTTAGATTCTTAGCTGCTACTAGCTAATTCTCTGAAGAACTGATGTTATCATTACATAGAAAGCACACACTCAAGATCAAATATCCAAACTGTGCCATGTAGTGAAAAAGAAAACCAAGTTTCTTCAAGAAATAACTCTACAGAAGGAACAATGAACAGTTTATGTATCCTCCTGTAAAATCTGTACATGTGATATATCTATATGCCTATGGTATATACAGATGTGTGTGCATATATTTGTCTATTTGCATATGCCTTCACATATCTTTGTCAAGACACCAGTGGGAACATACTGTAATGCTGTTCTGAACTGTAAAAATCTTAGAATATAAGACTTGGATATATTTTTATATTAACACAATCAGAGCTACCTCATTCTTTTTAACGTCTACATAAAAACGATATCATTATATAATAATTTAATTAAACAATCTCGGTGATAGATTTAGATTGCTTTAAGTTTTATTTGTTGCATAAACCATACCACAAAGAATGTTTCTTGTGGATATATATCTTTGTATTTGTTTGAGTATATCTGTAAGATAATTTTTTGAGTGAAAATGTCAGGTCAAAGGGTTTGTGCATTTGTATTATGGATATGTCAGATTGTACCAATTTATATTACTCCCAACAGTGTTTGACTGTGTCTTTCTCTAAATTTGCATTTTAGTATCTACATGACTCCCTCTTCCCCAGTTTCAATTTTCTCTTCAATGTCTGTTTCTCAACTGGTTAACTAATATAATATGAGAGTATAATAAGAATTATACTATTTAATAAAAATGGAGTTTTATTTTTTGTTATGTTTGTGAGACAGCAAATGAATATGTGAGGACATTAGCTTCTTCTGATCTCATAATATCCTTATAGATGTATTGATATTTAATACCTAATGGTTTTGCAGATGTGGCAATATTTAATACCTAAGGGTTTTGCAATAGGAATTGTGTATGTTTATGGTGTACAATTTATTGTGAAGTATTTATCAAATAGCAAATGTCTATAGGCTGTATAATCAGCAAAATAAGCACTGTGGAGAACTTGGAGGAATTTTTTTGAGTTGGAGTCTCACTTTGTCGCTCAGACTGGAGTACAGTGGCATGCTCCTGGCCACCACAGCCTTGCCCTGCTGGGCTCCAGCGATCCTTCCACCTCAGCCTTCCAATAGCTGGAATTACAGGTGCGTGTTACCATGCCCAGCTAATTTTTGATTTATTATAGAGACGAGGTCTCGCCAAGTTGTCCAGGTGTGTCTTGAACCTGTGGGCTCAGGCAATCCACTCACCTCGGCCTCCCAAAGTGCTGGGATTACAGACTAAGCCATTGATCTCGGCCTAAGGAATTTATAAAATATGATCAATGTGATAAGAGAATGACCCTGGGATGATGTGATCCTCCTCTTTCTGTGGAGTAAAATATTGAAAATGCGTAAATATTAATAATTTAAAAATATCATTAAATATACTTTAATTATGAAAATTATGAAAAAATAAGTTTGTTCCATTACAAGAAAAACATTACAAGTTTTTTCATCATGATAGAAATGAACACAAAATCCACTCTTTCTTGATTAGATCAACTGAGACATTTAAGACAGCGATTTTGTCTCATTAATATATTTTTCTCCCTCCAGACATTTTGGTTACTCTAGGCTTTATCCTTGCAGAGATTTTTTTGGTCTATTTAAGATGTAAGCTAATATGAAGACACTTGGCACATGATATGTTGAATAAACCATTTGACTTTGTCAAAAAATCCCAATCCATTAAGTTTCTGCATATAAATATTACCAAGCAGTATTCATAATAGACATCATAATACTGTCCTTGAAGTTTGTTAATTCTTTATCTCTGAGAGGAGACTCATAATTAGATGCAAAACTCTCTGTAAAATATTGCAGTAAACAAAATAAGACAAAACTGTGCTTACATCTTAACTTTATAATGTCAAAACAGGCACATCAGATGACACTATGGCAAAAACTACAAGATGGCTTATAAAGGTTAAATTATATTGTACAGAAAATGTATGAAAATTTTCACTTAGGGGGTGAAACGTACTTGAACACTGGAATCACACGAGAAAATAACAGTATATGTAATTTCCAAACACACTGTAGACCTGTTGAATCAGAAAACCTAAAGATTGGACCAGGCATGTTAGTTAGGTTGTCCAGGAAGCAGAGGCTGAGATGAGGTTAAAAGTGATAATTTACGTATTTGATCATATTTTTAAAATTTCATTTTATATGTCTCTTTACTATACTTTCTTCCTATCTTTTTAATTTTTCCTGTACTCCACTTTGCTTTGTTAGCCCTTTGCATTCCGATGTCTTCTCTGAAGGGACATCATAAATTTAGCAAACCACGTGGACATAAAGAAATTTCTGGTGATTATACTAAATTTATGTCAGCACAAATTTTTCAAAAATATATATTTCTTGAAGTTTTCCATTCAAATTGCATGAAAAAGCAAATAAAGAGATAGAATATATACTGTGATATACATTTAAAAAATCAGCTAGCATTATGTTGAAAGAGAATGTCCTTCCACATCGTCTTCAACAACAGACAGGACAATAAATTACATATTATTAATGTGGGAGGAAATAAATGAAATTCCATTGTTTGCCGGACTAAGAAAACTCCAGGTGGAAGATGTGAAACAAATTACTGTTGCACAGCATGCATCAATGAACCTGCAATGAATTTTGGTGACTGTTTCACACGCTACCACGTTAGAAAAATATCAGATATAAAATTTAAATTTTTGTCATAAATAAATTCCTTAATGTCCAAAATTTCACGAACAACCAAATTTATTACAAAAAAAATTGGTTTCAATGCTATTCTATTTAATATGAAGTTATTTATTTTTCACTACTTCTTAAAAAAGTGGTGGTTGAGTTCTGGTATTTTATCTGCAAGATGTCTCCGAGTGCAAAGAGCTAGATCGGTTAATTCTGTCTCTCTGTCTCTCTCCCTCTTTCAGCATCTTGGTAATTTGAAAGTTGTCTTTTGTACTACACATCTGTTAGTGATTATGCTTCTTTTATGACCATCTAAAACAGTTTTCCTGTGGTATACTTGATATATTTAAAGTGTACAATTTGTTAGATTTTGCACATTTTAAAAGGTACACATTGGTAAGTTTTGATATAATTTTGTACCAGCGAAGCAATCAGCATAGTCAAGATAATGAGCTTGTCCATTGCCCTCAAAATTTTCTAATGATTCTTTGTGATCCTGAACCCAAACTCTTCTTGCTCTCCCTCATCCTCCACTCCCCAGACAACCACTAATTTGCTATCTGTAACTATGTATTAGTTTGTATTTTAAAGAATTTTACATACATGGGATCATGCAATAGGCATTCTTTGTTTTTGTTTTTGTTTTTTTGGTCCTAACCTGCTCCTCGTAATTATTTTCAGATACAACCAGATGTCGATATTCCATTCTTTCAATTGCAAATAGTATTTAATTGTATAGATAAACCACTTTGTTTATCCATTGGCCTGCTAATGTACATTTGGGTTGTTCCAGGTGGGCACTATTAAGAATAAAGCTGCTAATAAGCATTCTTGTGCAAGTATTTTTTGACATAGGCTTTTATATTTTTTGGGAAAATACTATGAATGGTGGCTGGATCATATGGTAAGTGGATGTTAAACTTTTAAAGAAATTGCCGAAGTGTTTTTCATTGTTGTACTATTTTACATTCCCCACTGACACCAGTGTATGAATCTTCTAGTTCTTCCATATCTTTGTCAACACTTGGTATAGTCATTCTTTTTCATTTTAGACATTTTCATAGACATATATTGCTATCTCATTGTGATTTTAATGTGTATTTTCCTAAAGACTAGTAGTGTTGACCATTTTGTCATATACTTATTTACCATCCACATATTTTCTTTGGTAATTGCCCAAATATTTTTGCATTAAAAAATTGGGTCATTTGTTTCCTAATTGACTTGAGAATTCGTTGCACATTCTGAATAAAATTTCTTTTTATTTAAAATACAATGTGTTTTGAAGAGAAGTTTTTGATTTTGATGAAGAATAATCTATTGATTTTTTTCTTTTATGTATCGTATTGTTGTTATTGCATCTGAGAAATCTTTTCTTCCTAACTGCTTTTTTGACCTTCTCTTTGTCATTAATGTTTTGTAGTTTTGCTGTGTGCATCTAAGTATGGATTCAGTTTTACTTGTTTGGGATTTGTTTGCCATCTTGGATTAGAGGATTTAGTTTTTTTTCTTTAATTAATACTGGAAAAATTTTTTAGTTATTATGTGTCTTCATGTTAGGCTTCACCATTTTTAATCTCTTCTTTTCTTCTGGAAATACATTGAAATTTCATTCTATCTTCCTTAACTCAATAGCTTTTTTATGTTTTCTATTCTTTGTCTCTCTGTGTAACATTCTCTGTGATTTCTTTTGTCTCACTCTGTCACCCAGACTGGAGTGCAGTGGCCGCTCCCGGCCACCGCAGCCTCGGCCTGCTGGGTTCCAGCGATCCTTCCGCCTCAGCCTTCCGAGTAGCCGGAATTACAGGCATGCGCCACCACACCCGGCTGATTTTTTGATTTATTGTAGAGATGAGGTCTCGCTGCCCAGGCGGGTCTCGAACCCGCGGGTTTAAGCAATTCACTCACCTCAGCCTCCCAAAGGCGCGGGATTACAGGCTGAGCCACCGAGCCCGGCTTCTCTGTGATTTCTTAAGATCTCCTTAGAGATGACCAATATTTCTCCACCTGTGTCTGATCTACTGTATAATCTTTTATTAGGTTTAACAAAATAAATATTAAATTTGATTCTATAAGTTTTAGTTTCTTTAATTTTTTTATGTTGCAAAGTCATTTTGAATTTCTGTAAACAAGTTAAACATAATTATTCTGTAAACATGTTAATATATTTTCCCAAATTTGTTTGAAAGTTATAATACATAAACATTTTGATAGAACTGCTTCATTGATTTTAATGTCATCTCTCGCTAATGATATATGTCCTTAAAAAACAATTTGAATTGAGAGCTTCTGTTTGCTATGTGTATATGTGAGAATCATCTGGAATCCAGGATGAAGGAAAATTCCTGCAAAGGGAATTTGTTGTTTCTGTGAGTGCTACTGAGCTGAGACCATTATAATTTTATTTTTCAACTTAGAGTTTCTATATAAGTAATATAAATTTAACTCCCAAACCTGTGGAAAGGCAGTGTTGTGGTAACAAATTCATAGTGGACATGTGTTCCAGTTCCTTTTTGTCCACTGAAACAGGTAACTTTATCTCTTTTTATTCCCCAAAGTTTGGATTTATTTAAAGTTTACCCTGACTTTTTTGGGGAAAGAGGTACATACCTCAGTTTCAACTCCCTACATTATATAGGCTAAAGGCTCTTCTCCTGTCCCCTAAATGACTATAAAAATTAAAGTGTCTAGATTCCTAATAACACTCTCATGATCATCTTGGGTTACCTCCCCATTTCTAGCCCACAGCCTTGCCTACTTTCAGTTTGGAGTCCAGAGATTCTTTTAATTTATTCTTTTTTTTGAGTTGGGGTCTCTGTCGCCCAGACTGGAGTGCAGTGGCCGCTCCCAGCCACTGCAGCGTTGACCTGCTGGGCTCCGGCGATCCTTCCGCCTCAGCCTTCCAGTAGCTGGAACTACAGGCATGCGCTACCACGCCCGGCTAATTTTTTGATTTATTGTAGAGAGGTCTCGCCAAGTTGCCCAGGTGGGTCTCAAACCCGTGGGCTCAGGCAATCCACTCACCTCGGCCTCCCAAAGTGTGGAATTACAGGCTGAGCCACCAAGCCCGGCTTAATTTAATTCTTATTAATTCTTAACTTAATTCTTAGCATATTGAATTCATTTATTCTACCAGTTTGTGTGTGTGTGTGTGTGTGTGTGTGTGTGTGTGTGTGTGTGTGTAGTCTCTTGGGCTTTCTGTATGTATAATCACATCATCTGCAAACAGGGAAAACATTACTTCTTTCTTGCTGACTTGAATTTCTTTCTTTTTTTTTTTTTGAGTTGGATTCTCACTCCGTCACCCAGGCTCATGGCCACCCCAGCGTCAACCCACTGGGCTCGGGTGATCCTTCTGCCTCAGCTTTCCAAGTAGCTGGAACTACAGGTGCGCACTACCACGCCTGGCTAATTTTTTGACTTATTGTAGAGATGAGGTCTCGCCAAGTTGCCCAGGCTGTTCTCAAACCTATGGGCTCAGGAAATCCCCTCACCTTGGCCTCCCAAAGTGCTGAGATTACAGGCTTGAGCCACTGCACCTGGCCTTGAATTTCTTTTTTTCCTGTCTAATTACTTGGGTTAGGACTTCCAGTTCTATGTTGAGGAGAAATGGTGAGAGTGGGTACTCTTGTTTTGATTCTGATCCTAGTGGAAAAGCTTTCAGTTCATCAATGTTATGTATGATAATAGCTCTGGACTTTTATGATCTTTATTATATAGAGGTACATTTCTTGTATATCTAATTTGTTGAGAGTTTTTATAATAAAAGTATGTTGAATTTTATCAAATGATGTTTTGTCTCTATTGAGAGCATGTGATTTTTAGCCATCATGCTGTTAATTTCACATACTACATTAAATGATTTTTTTGAATGTTGAACCCTCTTTGCATCCCAGGAATAAATCTCAAATAGTCATAGTATATGATCCTTTACATGTGTTGTTGAATTTAGTTTGCTACTATTTTGATGAGAATTTTTGCATTTGTCTTCACCAGGGATATTGACCTGAAGTTTTCTTTCCTTGTGGTACCTTTGCCTGGTTTGGAGATCAGGGTAATGCTGGCTTCATAAAATGAATCTGAAGTGTTCTCTCCCATTCAGTATTGTGGAAGAGTTTGAGAAGGATTGGCATTAATTATTCTTTAAATTTTAAGTAGAATTTACCAGTGAAGTCATTAGATTCTGGGCTTTTCTCTTTTGGGGAGTTTTTTGATTACTGACTCAGTCTCATTATTAGTCATAGATTTCTCTTCCAACTTTATATTTATTCATGATTTAGTCTTGGTATGTTTCTAGGAACTTATCTTTTTTTTTTTTTTTAGTTTATCCATTTTGTTGTCATAAAATTGTTTGTAGTAGTCTTCTATGATATTTTTACTTCTGTGGCACCAGCTGGAATGTTTCCTCTTTCATTTCATGTTTTATTTATTTGGGCCTGCTTCTTTTTTTTTTTTTTTTTAAGTCTAGCTGAATGTTTGTCAACTTTGTTTATCTTTTCATAAAACCAAATACTAGTGTCACTGATTTTTTTTCTTGTTGCTATTCTATTCTCTATTTTGTTTATTTCTGCCCTAAATTTTATTATTTATTTTTTTAATTGACTTTGGGTTTAATTTGTTATTGTTTTCTAGTTCCTTGAGGTGGAGAGTTAGGATTTTTACTGAGATTTTTCTTCATTTTTAATGTAGGCACTTACTGCTATTAACTTCCCTCTAGGTATTGATTTTGCAGTGTCCTACTAGTTTTGGTTTGTTGTGGTTTCATTTTTTGTGTCCAGATTTTTTTTCTATATTCCCTCTTGATTTCTTCCTTTGGTCACTGGGTTTTCAAAAATATGTGTTTAATATTCATATGTTTATGCATTTTCAACAACATAAAAAGGTCATTGCATTTCTATACATTAATAATAAACTTAAGTCAGAAAAACAATACCATTTACAATAGCATCAAATAGAATAAAATACTCATGAATAAGTTTAAGCAAGTAAAATGCTTTTTCACTGAATTATAAAACACTGATGAAATAAATTCAAACACTGATGAAAGAATTAATGAAGATACAAACAAACAAATGGAAAGATATTCTGTGTTCATGGACTGGAAGACTTAATATTACAATGTCTACACTACCTGCTATGATTTTAATGTGTGTGTTCCTTCCACAATCCATGTTGAAACTTATCTTCAGTGCAACAGTATTAAGAGGAGGGGTTTTTAGGAGGTAATTAGGCAACAAAGGCTCCAGGTTCATGAATAAATTGGTGCCCTATAAAAGAGGTTGAGGGGACGAGTGTATCCCTTCAGCATCTTCTACCATGCTAGGACACAATGTACCTACCCTCTAGAGCAGGGGTCCTCAACCCCTGGGTCACAAACTGGTAGCAGTTCATGGCCTGCTTGGAACCCTGTTGCACAGCAGGAGGTAAATGGCAACAACTGAGTGAAGCTTCATCTGTATTTATAGCCATTCCCCATTGCCTGAGTTCCACCTCCTGTCTGACCCTCATAGAAGTGCAAGCCCAATTGTGGCATAAAATTGTGCATGTGAGGGAACTAGGTTGTGCGCTCCTTGTGAGAATGTCATGCTTGATTATCTGAGCTGGAGTTGAGGTGGTGATGTTAGTGCTGGGAGTGGCTGCAATACAGATTAATATGAGCATTGAGGTTTGCACAGAGACCATAATAAATCAGTTGCTTGCAGATTCATATCAAAATCATATTAGTGAGTGGCAAGTGAGTTGATGTACTCCAGTTGTACAACTGCATCTGGTGGCAGGCTTTAAGTCAGAATCTGAAACTTATTTTAGTCCGTGCGTGGCCTGCCCATTATTTTATTTACCACCTTCATCTGCACTTCTTTTATTATGGTGAGTTATATAATTATTTCATTATATATTACAATGTAATAATAATAGAAATAAAGTGCACACTAAATGTTATGTGTTTGAATCATTCCCAAACCTTCCCAAGCCCCAGCTCTAGAAAAATTGTCTTCCACGAGACCAGACCCCGCTGCCAAAAATTTTGGGGACTGCTGCTCTAGAGGATGCAGGAAGAAGGCGCCATCTTGGAAGCAAACAGTCCTCACTAGACACTGAATTCACTGATGCCTTGATGTTGAACTTTTCTGCACTCAGAACTTTGAGAAATAAATTTCTATTTTTGTTGTACATAATCCAGTCTATGGTATTCTGTTATAAAAGCACAAACTGACTAAGACATTACCCAAAGAGAGCTACAGACTCAATACAGATCTACTGATGCAATTCAATTGAATTGAATAGGAATTCAACTCAATCCTTAACAAAATCCTAGTGACTTATTTTACAGAAACAGAAAAAGATTCTAGAATTCATATGGAACCATAAAAGATCTTGAACAGCCTTAGAAGCAAGAATAAAATTAGAGGCATCACAATTCCTTATACCAAAACATATTGCAAAGCTACAGTAATTAAAACAATATGGTATTTGCATAAAGACGGATATGTCGCCCAGTGTAACAGAGTAGAGATTCCAGAGATATATGTACACATATATGATTAACTGAGCTTCAACAAGGGTTCCAAGAATACACAATGAGGAAAGAGTAGTCTCTTAAATAAATGATGTTGGGGAAACTGAATATCCCTATGCAAAGAATGAAATTGGACATTTATCTTACAGTATACCCAAAAGTAAACACAAAATAGAGGGTGGAGGAAAAATGGAGGATAGAGTTGCTTTGTTCTTTCAGTAAAAATCCCAATTTCACCTTCAGATGTGTTGAGGCATTGTCTATCTTGTGACAAGTATCTGATTGTGGTGTTAAGCATAGAGAAAAAAAACAAATGTACACAATCATATTGACCTTTTTAATAAGAATTTATTGTGAACCATTTCCTTTGGCTAGCCAACTGAAGCTAATATGAACTATTGGAGGTGGGAGGCATGGGGACACAGGAAAAATTAAAGAGTAGTATTATTGTCTGTTCAGGATGATGTTAAAATTTACGAACAGAAACTGCAGCCTACCAGTATGCTCCCTAGGTGTCCATCTTGGTACCCTAATGTAGCAGTCCTGAGTTTGCAGCAGGAGACACTACATCCTAAATTGCTTTAGCCAGAAACAAACTGAAGAAAGAGAAGAAAGAAGAAATAAAGCCGAAATTATGAAGCAGAAGAGGCTAACAGTGTCATTTGAATGGGGAATTATTTGTATTGTGGTCTTTTTGAGTATTTTATTTTAAATGCTTTTTTCCACCTGTTTTTTCTATATTAACGTGCATACCCCTGAAGGGAGAGGCCATGTTTAGCTTCATTCAGAAACCACACCACAAATGACCAAACAAATATACATAGACACACACACACACAAAAACACAATACCAAGTAAGGAAAATTACCCATGAAAACATCTTGATTTCTATGCTGGTTTCTATTCTACTACTCTTTCATTAATTGACTTTGGATAAGTTACTTAACCACTCTAATTCTCCACTTTTTATTTATAAAAATAAATATAATGAAACATGCTACATAAGGATTGTTTTGGCAGTTTCTGGGACATAGCTCAATTACAATTGAATCTGAATCATTGGTCAAATATATTCATGTTTCTCTTGAAATAAGTAAATGTATAAAAGTAGGGGTCCCTAACCCCTGGACCGTGGATGGGAACAGGTCTCTGGCCTGTGAGACACAGGGCCACACAGCAGGAGGTGAGCAACATGAGAGCAAAGCTCCGCCTCCTGTCAGATCCGTGATGACATTAGATACTCATAGGAACGCGAACCCTACTGTGAACCATGCATGTGAGGGCTATAGGCTGCATGATCCTTAAGAGAATCTAATGCCTAATGATAAGTCCCCTCCACATCAGTGGAAAAATTGTCTTCCACAAAACGGCCCCTGATGCCAAAAAGTTTGGGGACCACTGCATAAAAGTACAAATCAGGAAATGCAGTTATTATCAGCTCAACTGTCCAAACAGGAAGTGTTTCTTTTTAAATTGCTCTTCAGCCAGAAATGAAACAATCTAAGAGAGCAGAGGATTTCTCACCAGTCTAACGGTGCACAGCAAGAAAAGCAGAAGACCACAGGTAGGCCAGTGGTCTGTGGAAGAAAACTCAGAGGTAAGAATAGAAAAAAAAAAAAAAAATAGAAGAAACTCATCTTGGAAGACGGCTTCAGCATTTGGGATGCTGTTTATAATTTTTCTTTTTTTCATAGCTGGTAAGTCTGTTGGGCAGGTTGTTGGGGAGAGTGAGAAGGCTTGGATGGAACAGAGAGGAGACCATGAAGAGAAAGATACATTAGAATATTTTCCACCAGAGTTTTTCATGTCCTTTAAAATACCCAGTTTTGTTCTTCTCTGTCTCGTCTCCCTAAGAATTTTAGAAAAGCCACTGGGAGGGGACTTAGTTGTCTGCATTTCTCACAAGCTTCCAGGTAATGATGAGGCTGCTGATCTGCAGATCACGTTTGGAATAGCAAGGCTTTAAGGAAGTCTTGTTTGAAAAGAGAGTTTTGGGACTTTGTGATAACTCTTAGATAGAGCACATCTTTGCACTATTTGCCAAACAAACAAACAAACCCCAGGAAAAATAAGAGTACATTTCCATATAAATGTAAATCTCCTTATAAATGATTATGTACTGTTTAATCCACTTTAGGAGAGACTTTTTTTTTTTTAAACACAAGCTTGGACAATCTCTGTGGTCTGTCTTATTGACTGTGGGACCTTTGGGTTGGAATCTTTGCTCTGTCTCTTTGGAGTCAGATTCTTCATCTGTAAAATAGGAGTAACCATTTTGCTCCCACAGAGAATTTTTTTAGCATGAATCTAGAAGTATCTTTCACAGAGTAGATAATAATGGTTAGTTTTCTTATGTCTTTTCCACCTTATCTGTTGAAAAATATATTTATACATAATTATCATTTTTACATTTCAGTTAACTTTGTTTATCTGTTTGTCACTTCCTGATATATCTGACAATACATTTTAATAATTAGATTGTGTTACTTACCTAATCAAAATTAATAACATGTCATTTTAAAAAAAAAATTTTTTTTTTAGTTGGAGTCTCACTCTGTTGCCCAGGCTGGAGTGCAGTGGCACACTCATGGCCACCCCAGTGTCGACCTGCTGGGCTCCAGTGATCCTTCTGCCTCAGCCTTCCGGAACTACAGGCGTGCACTACCACGCCTGGCTAATTTTTGATTTATTGTTGAGACAAGGTTTCACCAAGTTGTACAGGTTGGTCTCGAACCTGTGGGTTCAGGCAACCCACTCGCCTCGGCCTCGCAAAGTGCTGGGATTACATGCTAAGCCAACGAGTTCGGCCTAAAAATGTATTTTATTAGTGCTTTTGTACTAAGTTAGAGTGATCTTTGCAATTACTATGAATTATCAAGGAAGCTGTGATAGTGAGAATAATACCAGTCTTGAAGACAAATATCTGACTTTGAGACTCAGAGATGTCACTTATGCCATTGGGCAAATTATTTTATTTTATTTTTTTTTGAGTTGGAGTCTCCCTCTGTCGCCCAGACTGGAGTGCCGTGGCCGCTCCCGGCCACCGCAGCCTCGATCCGCTGGGCTCCGGCGATTCTTCCGCCTCAGCCTTCCAAGTAGCCGGAACTACAGGCGCGCGCCACCACACCCGGCTAATTTTTTTTTGATTTATTGTAGAGATGAGGTCTCACCAAGTTGCCCAGGCAGGTCTCGAACCCGCGGGCTCAGGCAATTCACTCACTTCAGCCTCCCAAGGCACGGGATTACCGGCTGAGCCACCGAGCCCCGCTTGGGCAAATTATTTGATATCAGTTCCTTATGGTACAATGAAGACAAGTTACCTATTTCACTGATTAAAGTAAGTGAGCTAATATGTGTACAAATGCTATATGCTAGAGAATAATGAATTACCACTATTACAACGGATTAAAAAAGAAATAGAAGAAACTATTCTTTGCTTAGCATGTTTATTCGCTCTTGGTTGCCCTCATTCCTCATGAATGCACTTGATCAATCTGGCATGAGTTTGCACAAATTCATTTTCTCTTCAAATGGATATATTTATTCTCATTTAATAGAAAGCAATTAATTCATTCATTCTAACCAATGAAGAAATTGAAACTCTAAAGATATTAATGAACATTTGCTTCAGGCGATACAGTGATTGTGATGTTTTTGAATTTTTGCTTCATGTTCTATGATACGTGGAGAAATGAGAAAATGTAAATAATATCGTAAAAGTTTTACATAAAACTAAACCGAATTCATTTTAAAAACTTTTTTAAACTTAACAAACTCTTAAATTTTAAATGTTTGATGTTGGAACATCTTTTAAAAAGTGAACTGCTGGTGCAAGTCATTTTTAAATGTTTCTACTTAAAAATATTGCCATTTAAATTTTTAAAAATTTAACTGCAACATCTCAACTTACTGTTAATACCAGAAGAATGCCTCATCAAACACATGTCTTCAACACTTGGATTTTGCTAGAGAATGTGTATATCTTGGGAAGAATTTGTTTACAGATGTCTCTGTCCATTTTTATTTTAGTTTTTTTTTTTTAAATTTTGCTGCTAGTTTAGAGTTTCTCAGGTATTTAATGAGATAAAGACACACTGCAATGATTTTGAAGTGGCATGTATGAGTCTCAGTTTGCAATTACCCTTATTGCAGAATAAAGGGAATTTTTAAACTTGGGGGGAAAAAGCAAAGGGAATGCAAACACTAAAGAGGAAACTGTCAACGACAGGTACCATTTCTAATTCATTTGAACGACTTCTTGTTCATCTCGCTTCTTTTTGGAACCTAATCTTCTGGTATTTCTTCACTTTTATTACACAGAGAGTAGTCTCATGTGTGAGAGACTTTCCTACAGGAAACTGTATTGTTCTTTTTAATTGCCTGTGTCATAAGGCAATTATGCTCTGTCTTAGTTTATTACCTTTCTCCTGGAGAGTACTGATAATCTCCCTATGCCTAGTCTCTTTTTCAAAGTCATCTTTCCTGGTATAACCAATTCACTGGGTGAAATATCCCTCAGTTAAAACCACCTTCTTCTTCTAAACTCAGTAGCTCCCTATTTCTTCTGCCTACTGGATAAAGTGACAAAACAAGGTGTCCCATGAAAGAGAAATCCTTCATTAACTGCTTATAAGTATAATTTTTAAGATGTAAACATTTTTTTATTCTAATGATGGCATAAAACTTCTATCTTCCACTTTACAATGATTTTTGCATAATTTTAGTAAGGTAAACTGATTGCCTGTCACGTTGAATAAGACTTTGGGAAGAAACAGTGGCACCCACTCTATTTGAGTACGTAACATTGCTTTCACTTATGCATTTCATTTATGCATTTCAGTGTATTTTCTAGCTTTAAGTCGTTCATGAATGGATTGAAAGTAGATGACATTGAACGATTTAACAATTCCCACAGAAGGTAACGTGCCTTCTTATATAGCAACCAGCACTGAGGAATGGCAAGTTGAACCTTGTTAGAAACATCAGCTGATGGCTGAGGTGGAGGCCAGCCTTGTGACTACTCAAGGAACATGGTAATCTGAGTGTTGTGGAATAAGGGACCCTTTTCTCCATTTTTCTGTGAAGTAAATTATTTAGAATGTATATATTAGTCATTTTTAAATATCATGTAAATATATATATATTTTTTATGTCAGGGTCTCAATCTGCCTCCGAGGTTGGAGTGCAGTGGCACGATCATAGTTCACTGCATCCTCAACTTCCTGGGCTCAGGTGATCCTCCTACCTGGGCCTCCCAAAGTGCTGGAATTACAGGTATCAGCCCCCATGCCTGACCAAAAATATTTTTTTAATAATTATTTTTTAAATTTTAGAGTTGTAGGGTACAAGAGAGGTTCTACTACATAAATAAGTTACATGCAGGTGAAGTGAAGTGTGGGCTTATAGCTTCCTCTCCTTCTCTGATAATGGAATTGCATTGAATCCATAGATGAAGTTGGGAAAAACTGACATTTTGATAGTATTGAATCATCCTATCTGTGAGCAAGAAATATTTCTTCATTTACTTAGTTTTTCTCTGATTTCTTTCTTCAGAGTTCCTTATACAGATCTTGTACATATAGATTTGTACATATATGCTTCATTTTTAGGGGTGCTATCACTTATTAGTTCCAGGAGTTTGTCAATTCTATCAGATTTTCTTTTTTTGTTTTATTAATCAATATTTTTTATTATGGTTTTCTGGGGTACAGTTAAGGGTTAGGTGTACAATTACGTTTCATTCAGGCACCCTGTTGATAAGAGGGGTTTTCCCATCCCCAGACAGTTATTTGCTACTGTTAATCCCATCCCCCTCCCCCCCCATAGTTTCCCAGTACTGTCAGTCATTTTCTTATAGTATTACATTGGATGTTCAAGGTCCATTATATGAGTGAGAACATGTGATACTTGGATCTTTGTTTCTGTGAGAGGTCACTCAGTATTATAGACTCTAGTTCCATCCAGGTTGCTGCGAAATTCATGATTTTGTTCTTTTTTATGGCTGCATAGTATTCCATTGTGTATATGTACCACATTTTTTAATCCAGTCTTCTTTTGATGGGCAGCATGTCTGTTTCCAGGTTCTTGCTATTGTGAACAACGCTGCAATAAACATATGTGGTCGATCTTAGAATATGTTCCATGTGGTGATGAGTAGAATGTTTGGTCTGTGGTCTTTGGATGGAGTCTTCTGTAGGTATCAATTAAGTCCATTTGGTCCAAAGTCATATTGAGGTTCCGGATCTCCTTGCTGATTTTTTGTCCTGATGATCTGTCTAGGGTTGTGAGTGGTGTATTAAAGTCCCCAGTTATGATAGTGTTAGAGTCGATATCTTTCTTTAGTTTTCCAAGAAGTTGCTTTATGAAAGTTGGCGCACCTATGTTGGGTGCATATATGTTTAGGATAGATATTTCTTGTTGATGGATTGAGCCTTTTATCATTATGTAGTGGCCTTCTGTATCTTTTTTGATTTTTAGTACCTCGAAGGGTATTTTGTCTGAAATTAAGATCACTACTCCTCCTTTCTTTTGTATTCCGTTCGCCTGAAAGTTTTTTTCCTATCCTCTTACTTTGAGTCTGTGGGTGTCCTTTCTAGTGAGGTGAGTCTCTTGAAGGCAATAGATTGTTGCCTGATGATATTTTATCCATTTTGGCATTCTATGTCTTTTCAGCGGTGCATTTAGTCCATTCACATTTAGGCTAATAACTGAAATGCAAGAGTTGATCCCTGTCATAAGGTTCTTACAGAGTTGTTCCTGTTTGTTTGTTGTCTCTCTTTGGGTTTTGGAATTGGTTCATGTGTGTTTTTAATCTTTTGCCTGTACTGTTGTGAAGAATGCTGTTCTTTTTTCTTTTTCTTGTGTTCAGTACTTTCTTAAGTGCTTCTTGTAGAGGTGGTCTGGTGGCAGCGTAGGTTCTTAGGGATTGGATGTCTGGAAAAGATTTCAATTCTCCCTCATTAATGAAGCTTACTTTGGCTGGGTAGGTTATTCTTGGTTGAAATTGTTTCTCTTTTAGAACTTTGAAGATAGGGCTCCAGGCTCTCCTGGCCTGAAGAGTTTCTGTGGATAAATCTGCTGCTATTCTAATTGGTGTTCCCTGGTAGGTAGTCTGGCCTTTTTCTCTTGCTGCCTTTAGGATTTTTCCTTTTATAGTTACTTTGTTTAGGCAAATTATTATGTGTCTGGGAGTTGGTCTTCTCATTTGTTGTCTTGCAGGGGTTCTCTGAATCTCTTGTGTTTGAATTTTTTCATCCTTAATGAGATGAGGGAAGTTTTCTTGAATGATTTCATGAAATGTTTGTTCCAGTGTGGCTTCTGTTTCTCTTTCTACCTCAGGAAGCCCAATTATTCTTAGGTTTGGTCTCTTGAAGTGATCATTCATCTCTTGCAGGTTTTGTTCTGTCTTTTTGAGCTTCTTTTCTATGCTTTTGACAGTTTGGGTTAGTTCTGTGTTTTGGTCTTCGAGCTCTGAGATTCTTTCTTCGGCTTGGCTGATTCTGCTTTCCATGCTTATTAGTCTGTTGTTCATTTCCATCACAGTATTCTTTAGTGCTGTCATTTCTGACATCAGCTCCTTCCTATTTTCCTCTTGTCTCTCCTCTATTTTTAAAATTCTCTCCATTAATGTCTTGATGTCTGGGTTTGTTGCATGTAACCAGTCATTCTGGGGGCTCTTCATTGTTTGTGTTCCAGAATCTGTTTTCTCAGTGTCTGATTTCCCAGGGTCTGTGTGAGACCTATATTCTTCTTTTGGTTTTTCTTCATTTGTGCAGTTTTTCCCCCTCCCTACTTTTTCCTTCCCTCCACATCTCCATCTTCTTTAATTCTGTTATTCAGGGGTAAAGGGATTGGTTTTACTTCTGTTTGTTCAATCTCCTATTCTTTATGTATGTCCTCTTACTTTGTTCAATTCTGCAGTTGCACTGTAGGTTGGAGGTGGTCCTTTTTGCAGTTTTGAGATTTACGTAAGGGGAGAGCTATGATTCAAAATCTGTCTGCAGTTCTTGGTATTCTCTGACAGGTGTGTGGATGATGTAGAACCCACTTCCCACTGCCCTGGAATTTGTCCATGCAGTGGGGCTGTAGGTTTACTCCCTGAAATAAAATGTGGTTAGCAGAGGGGAGAGAATGGAACAGATAGTGGGTTGAAGAGGGCAGTGGAGTGATAGAGGAGTAAGGGGGGAAACAAACGAGTGTGCCAACAAATAGAGAGAGAGGCCTATACTGATACAGATAAAAACAATAGACCACAGCTACAGACGAACCAACTCTCATACAAAAAATAAAAAATAAAAATAAAACATATAGTGATGCTAACATACTAGCTAACCAACCACCTTGTTAGTGTGCTGTTCCTCTATACAAAGATATGGTTTACAGAGAGAAGAAAAGAGAAGAAAAGGAAAAGGGAAAGAGAAAAAAAGGGAACAATACAGTAGGAATAGAATTAAGTCATTAAACTAATAGAATCAATGAAGCACACTCTGAGACATTTCGTTTAAATCCAATGTCCTTTCAGGTCTGATTTCTAGTTTTCTTTTCAAGCTGGTAAATTAGTTTGCAGTTAGGGTCAGTTGCCCCTGATCTGCTGTGAAGGACAGTTCAGATTACCCTCCGTTCAGCACTCTGGTCTATGTCTTTTTCAAGCTTATTTCTCCCGTTTTGGTGTTGTTACCTTGAATCGCCAGCAGGTGGTGCTATCTCAGCTGCTCGCCCCAGAGGGGGTGGGGCCGGACAGGAACAAGATGGCTGCCTGCCTCAGGGCAGGCAACAGGAGCCTTATGGTGGGCAGGACAGTCTCGGTTGCAGGAGAGGTGGCAGCGATCCCAGCAGATCTTCCCTGAAGGGGTTTAATGTCGATCGCCTCAGGCCCAGGTGGTGTGATGTGCTACGGCTGTCACAGAGGCTGCGGCAGCGGCAGCAGTGGCGGGGGGCGCTGCGGCGGTACCGTTTGCGCCGTAGTGACTGTCCAGTCCGTTGCGATGTCCCAGCGGTGGCAACTGCTGAGCTCCGTATGAAGAGCAGGCTGCGATGTTGGGGTCCACAGTCCCCCGGGGCGAGAGTCAGAGACCCACTGCAGATCTCCTTTGCAGAGGGCTTCAGAGATCGGTTTGCCCCCTCGCCATCTTGCCGCTTCCCCTCTCTATCAGATTTTCTAAATAAGCAGGTATGTCATCTGTGAACAAAAATGAAGTTTCATTTCATCATTACCAATCTTGATCCCTTTTACTTATTTTTTCTTGTGTATTTCTTTAGTTAGAAATTCCAGCGGAAAAGCAGTGATGAGAGAGATCATCTTTACCTTGTGACTGATCTTAGTAAGAAAGCTTTGATTTCTCACCATTAATCATAATGTTAGCTGTAGGTTTTCTGTACATATTCTTTATTCAATTGAAAAATTTCTTTACTGAGAGTTTTAAAAATTCATAAATGAGTGTTGGATTTTGTCAAATGTTTTTTGTCTACGGATTTGATCATGTGATTCTTTTTCTATTGAAGTGATGGATTTTATTAATTGACTTTTCAATGTTAAACCAGAATTTCATGCCAGGATAAATCCCACTTGGCCATGGAGTATCATTCTTTTTATACATTCTTGGATTTGATTTGCTAATATTTTATTGATAATTTTTAATGTATGTTTATGGGAATTACTGGTCTGTGGATTTCTTTTTTTTCTTTGTAATGCCTGTGTCTGGTTTGGTATAATTTTGTGTAATTTTCATCAAGTAAGTTGATTGTGTATCATGTTGAACAAGACTTTGGGGATTGTAATGCCTTCGTCTGATTTTGGTATTAGGATGCTGCCAAACTTGTAGAATGAATTTGGAAGTATTCCCTCTGCTTCTATCTTCTGAAAGAGATGAGAAAGAATTGGTATAATGTCTTTTTAAAATATTTGACAGAATTGACCAGTGAATCCATCTGAGCCTCATGCTGTTTTAGAAAATTATTAATTATTGACTCAATTTATTTAATAGATATTGGCCTATTCAAATTGCTTATTTCTTCTTTTGTGAGTTTTGGCAGATTGTATCTTTTAAGGAATTGTTCTATTTCATTTATGTTATCACATTTGTGAGCAAAGTGTTTATAGCATTCCCTTTTAATCATTTTACTGTAAATGTGATCTATAGTGATGTTCCTTCTTTCATATCAGATATTAGTAACTTGTATCATCTCCCTTTTTTCTTTATTAGTCGGCTCAGTAACTTATCAATTTTATTGATCCTTTCAAAGTTCCAGTTTTTGGTTTTGTTGATTTTCTCTATTGAGTTTCCATTTTCAATGTCATTGATTTTTGCTCTAATTTTTGTTATTTTTTTTCTTCTCTACTTTGGATTTAATTTGCTTTTTTTTCTAGTTTCTTAAAGTTATAGTTTGAATGATTGATTTTTAAATCTTCTTTTCTAATGTATGCATTCAATGCTATTTTCTTCTAAGCACTAATCTTGCTGTATCCCACAGATTTTGATAATTCATGTCTTCATTTCATTTAGTTCAAAACATTTAAAAATTTCTTTAGACTTCTTTCACCATGCATTATTTAGAAGTGTGTAGTATAACCTCCAAACAGTTTTGGTTTTTCCAGCTACCTTTTTTGTCATTGATTTCCAGTTTAATTCTATTGTGGTCTGAAGGCAGACATGATATGATCTCTATTTTTTTAAACTTGTTAAGATCTGTTTTAAGGCTCAGAATGTGGTCTATCTTGGTACAAGTTCCACCTGAGTTTAAAAGAAATAGGTATTCTGCTGTCGCTGGAAAAGGTAGTCTGTAGATGTCAGTTATACCCAGTTAGTTGATGCTGCTGTTTAGTTAGTTCAGCTATGTCCTTACTGAATTTCTGTCTGCTGGATCTATTTCAGATAGAGTGGTGTGAGTCTTCTGGACTATTCAGGTTTTTTGTTTCTTGGTAGTTTAATCTCGGTAAGTTGAATGTATCCAGGAATTTATCCATTTCCTACAGGCTTTAGAATTTATTAGTGTTTAGTTGTTCATAATAATTTCTAATAATCTTCTCTATTTCTGTAGTCGTACCCTAACCCTAACCCTAATTCCTAACTGTAACCATACCCTACCATAACCTTTCATTTCTGATTTAATTTATTTGGGTCTTCTCTATATTTTTCTTAGTTCATCCAGCTAATCCTTGCCAATTTTTGTTAATCTTTAAGAAGGAATAACCTTTTGTATTTCTTTTTAGGCTCAATTTTATTTAGTTATGTTCTGATATATTTCTGTTCATCTTTTCCACTGTACTCCAGCCTGGGCGATAAGAGTGAGACTCTAGTTAAAAAAAAAAATACATCAATTGTATGTACTCAGAGCAGAAGACACTGTTTCTTCATAAAGTCTGGTTAAACATGATGGACGATCATAATCAAAATTACACCAAAATACTGAAAAAACAAAATGAGAAGTTATGCTGTCATTAGGAAGAGAAATATATTAACATCTTGAAAATTATGCTTATACGCTGTTTATTAATGATATCCCATGAGACACCTCTTGTTGTCAACTCTTTTGTATAAGGTAACCCTGCCTCTACCTCTTTCTAATTCCCCAACCCACCCCAGCGTCAACCCGAGGGGCTCCAGCAATCCTTCCACCTCAGCCTTCTAAGTAGCTGGAACTACAGATGCATGCCATCACACTCGGCTTTATTAGTCTCTAAATATTTTCTAGCTTCAAGTATTTCACTGATGGGTGGAAAACAGATGACACTGAACAATTCATCGCCTCCCACAGAAGGTAATATGCTTCTTTATCTATGGGCCAGCAGTGAAGGGATGGAGAATTGAACTTTCTTAGAAACATTAGCTGATTGTCTGGCTGAAGGCCAGCCTTGTGTCTACTTGCAGATCATGATGATCTGAGTGTTGTGGTATAAGAGACCCTCAATGACCCAACCTCTAATTGTTCTCCAAACAAACCATGTTCTTGCTTGCCTCTGAACATTTGCCAACTTGGAGTGGTGAAAGGAACATGGATTTAACTAGCTCTCAGGTCTGTGTTAAGGTCCTCCCTCATTCTTCATCTAATTATTTCATCATTATTTGACCATGATATTCAAGGGCTTGAGTACCACAAAAGAGACAGGTGACACCAAAGCAGGAGAGAAGAGATATTAAATGCAGGATTTAGCAAAAACAAACTTCATCCACATAAAAACTTTGTCTCACTGTAGCCGATTCTGCTTATGCTATAGCAATGACATCACTGACACCTTGTAATAGGTGAGTAGTGACACACACTGGGTCACCTGCTCACCTCTCAGTAAACTGTATCACTCATGGACATTTTCTGTCAGTTTATGGGAAGCATAAGATTCTATGTTGGAACATGCTTTCAGGTTGTGGGGCTTAATTTTTCCTTAAAAAGATGAACAAAAAAGGTCAACCTCTATATACAAGGACTCCCTTTTCTCTACATCCTTGCCAAAACTTGTCATCTTTTTTGTCTTGTTGATAACAGTTATTCTAATAGGTATGAGTTGCTATCTCATTGTAGTTTTCATTTGCATTTCCCTGATGATTAGTGGGGCTGAGCAGTTTTTCATATACTTGTTGGCCATTTGTATATCTTTTTTTAAGAAATGTCAATTCAGGTCCATTGCCCATTTTTAATAGAGTTATTTGTTTTCCCGTTATTGAGTAGATTGAGTTCCTTTTATATTTTGGATATCAACCCCTTATCAGATGTATGGTTTGCAAATATTTTCTCTCATTCTGTATTTGAATTTTTCCCAGTTACCCTGCTGATTTTTCCTTAGTTGTATAGAGGTTTTTTAGTTTGATGGGGCTGAGTACTTCTTTTTTCTTTCTTTTTGCTTCCCATCCCTGCAGTGCCACCCCAAGATATCACACACCCACTCTCTCAGCTCCTTCAGGTTATTTTTCTTTCTTTTTTAATTTAAATTTTTAATTTTAAAGATGTGAGTTATGATTCAGGGTTAGGTACAAATGTTCATTATGCAGGTACCCTTACTGATGAGGGGTACCCCCCCACCCCCTGGCAGATTCCCACTACTGCAAATCCTTTTCTTATAGTAGTACGATAATTGTTCAAGGTCCACTTATGTATGAGAATATGTGATATTCAGTTCTTTGTTTCTGTGATAGATCACTCAGTATTATAGACTCTAAGTCCATGCAACTTTCTGTGAAGTTCATAATTGTGTCCTTCTATATGGCTGCATAATATTCATCATGAATATGTAGCACTTTTTTTTATCCAGTCCTCTTTTGATGAACAGCACTGTTGATTCCATGTTTTTACTATTGTGAACAATGCTGCAATAAACATGCATGTGCAGGCATCTTTTTCATGGAGTGATTTGAGTTTCACTGGCTATATTCCCAGCAGGGAGATTGCGGGGCTGAATAGAAGGTCGATTTTTAGATCTTTTAGGATTTTCCAAACTGTTTTCCACAGAAGTTGGACTAGTTTACACTTCCACCAACAGTGTAGAGGTGTTCCTTTTACCCCATATCTTTTACAGCATCTGTTGATTTTTGAGTTATTGATGATGGCCATCCTGATTGGAGTTAGGTGATATCTCAGTGTGGTTTTAATTTCCACTTCTTTGATGACCAGTGAGGCTAAATATTTTTTCATGTGTCTGTTTACTGCTTGTATGTCTTCTTTTGAGAAGTTTCTATTCATATCTTTTGCTCACTTTGAAATGGGGCTTTTTTTTTTTTCAGCATATTTGAGTTCCTTATAGATCCTAGTTGTAAGGCCTTTGTCAGATATACAGTTGGCAAATATTTCTTTCCAGTCCATGGGCTGTCTTTCTGTGCTCTTGATGATTTATTTGGCTTTATAGAAGATTGTCAGTTGATAAGGTACTACTTGTCTATCTTATCTCTTATGGCATGGGCACTTGGGGGTTTGATCAGGAATTGGTTGCCAGTTCCAATGTTGATTCTTCCAATCCATGAGCATGGAAAATGTATCCATTTGTTTGTGTCATCTTGATTTTTTTGAGCAGTGTTTTGTAGTTTTCATTGTAAATATCTTTCACTTCTCTGATTAGGAAGATGCCAAGGTATTTCATTCTTTTTTGTGGCTATTGTGAATGGGATTGTGCTTTTTATTTGTGTTTCTGTTTGTTTATTGTTGGTGTATAAGAATGTGACTGACTTTTGCACATTTATTTTATACCCTGAGACTTTGCCAAAGTTTTTTGACAGTGCAAGGAGGTTTTTGACAGATTCTCTTGGTTTTTTGAGGTATAGAATCATGTCATCTGCAAAGAGGGATAACTTAACTTTCTCTTCTCCTACTTGGATATCCCTGATTTCCTTCTGTTGTCTGATTGCTCTAGTTAGGACTTCCAATACTATGTTGAACAGGAAGGGTGAGAATGTCTTGCTCTGGTTTTCAGGGGAAATGTTTCCAATTTCTACCTGTTTAGCAGTATGTTGGCTGTGGGTTTCTCATAGATGGCTCTTACTATCTTGAGATATGTTCCATCTATGCATAGATGTTCGAGGGTTTTTATCAAGAAGGGGTGCTGGATTTTATAGAAGGCTTTTACTGTGTCTAATGATATAATCATTTGGATTTTTTTTTTTGTTTTTTTACATCTGTTGATGTATTTAATTATGTTTATGGTCTTGCGAATGTTGAACCAGCCCTGCATCCTGACGATGAAGCCTAATGGTCATGGTGGATGATTTTTGAGATGTGTTGTTGGATCCAGTTTGCTAGAACCTTGTTGAGAATTTTAGCTTCTATGTTCATCAAAGATATTGGTCTGTAGTTCTCGTTCTTTGTTGGATCTTTACCTGGTTTGGATATCAATGTGATATTAGTTTCATAAAATGATTGGGGGAGTGTTTTATCTTTCTCGATTGCTTAGAATACTTTCAATGGGATTGGTATCACCTCTTCCTTGTATGTTTTGTAGAATTCTGCTGGAAAGCCTCTGGTCCAGGGTTTTTTTTGGTAGGTAGTTTTCTTTTGACATAGTCGATTTCCTGGGTTGTGACTGGTCTATTTAAGGTCTTGATTTCTTCTTGTTTCAACTAAGGGAGGTTGTGTGATTTCAGAAAGTCCTCCATTTCATTTAGGTTTTTGAGTTTGTTTCCATACAGGTGTATATAGTAATCTCTGATAATCTTTTGTATTTCTTCAGGGTCAGTTGTGATTTGATCTTTTGTATTTCTCATTGTGTTTATTTGGGTTTTTTCTCCCTTTTTCTTGGTCTTACTAGCCAAGGGTCCATCAATCTTGTTTGTCCTTTCAAAAAACCAGCTTTTGGTTTCATTGATTTTTTTTTTTAAATTATATTTTTATCTACTATGTCCGAAATTTGGACTTTTATTTTGGTGATCTGAATTCTTCTGCTGAAGTTAGAGTTTTGGTGGTCTTGCTTTTCCAGCTTCCTTAGGTGATTTGTTAGGTTGTTAACTTGTGTCTTTCCATTTTCTTCACGTGTGTTCATAGAGAAATGAATTCCCCTCTTAAGACTGTTTTCATAGCATCCCAGAGATTTTGATAAGATGTTTCTTCATTTTCATTTGTTTCCAGGTATCTTTCAATCTCTGTTTTGATTTCCATGTTGACTCAAGAGTTGTTTAGTGTCATGCTGTTTAGTGTTCATGTCTTTGTGGGTTTTGGGGGAACTTTGTTGGTGTTGATATTTATTTTTATTCCACTGTGATCTGAGAAGGTGCATGGCAGAATTTCAATCTTATGAAATTTGTTTATCCTTTATTTATGGCCGAGGATGTGTTCGATCTTAGAGTATGTTCCATGTGGTGATGAGTAGAATGTATATTCTGTGGTTGTTGGGTGGAGTGTTCTTTAGGTATCAATTAAGTCCATTTGGTCAAGCATCACATTGAGTTCCAGATCTCCTTGTTGACTTTTTGTGTGATGATCTGACTAGAGTTGTTAGTGGGGTATTTAAGTCCCCAGTTATGACTGTGTTAGAGTCAATATCTTTTTTTAGTTTACCTAGAAACTGCTTTATGAAAGTTGGTGCTCCTTTTTGGGGTGCATATATGTTTAGGATGAATATTTCTTATTGATATATTGAATCTTTTATCATTATATAGTGACTTTCCATATCTTTTTAATATTTTGATAGCTTAAAGTGTATTTTATCTGATATTAAGATCATAGCTCCTGCTTTCTTTTGTGTTCTGTTTGCCTGAAATTTGTTTCTCATCCTCTTATTTTTTAGTCTTTGAGTGTCCTTTCTGGTGAGATGAATCTCTTGGAGACAGTAAATTGTTGTCTCATGATATTTTATTCATTTTGCCATTCTGTTTTTTCAGTGGTGTATTTAGTCCATTCACGTTCAGGCTAATTATTGAGATGTGAGAGTTTATCCCTGTCATGGGGTTCTTATAGAGTTTGTTGTTGTTGTTGCTGTTTGTTTATTTGTTTGTTGTCTTTCCTTTGATTTTTAGGTTGATTATTGTGTGTTTTCAATCTTTTTCTTGCATTCTTGGGAAGGCCATTGATGTTATTTTTTTCCTTTCTTCTGTGTTTAATACTTTCTTAAGTTTTTCTTGTAGAGTTGGTCAGGAGGCAGCATAAACTCTTAGGGACTGAATGTCTGGGAAGGATTTTAATTCTCTATCACTGATGAAACTTAGCTTAACTGGGTAGGTAAGTCTTGGTTGAAATTGCTTATCTTTGAGAAGTTTGAAGATTGAACTCCAAGCTCTCCTAGCCTGAGTGTTTCTGTAGACAGGTCTGCTGCTATTCTAATTGGTCTTCCCCAGTAAGTAGTCTGACCTTTTTCTCTTGCTGTCTTTAGAATTTTTTATTTTATACCTACTTCGTGTAGGCAAATAACTATGTGGCTAAGAATTGGTCTTCTCTTTGTTTTCTTGCAGGGATTATCTCTGAAGTCTGTATTCTCAGTGGCTGATCTCCCAGGGGTCTGTGTGACACTCATATTCTTCTTTGGTTTTTCTTTATTTGTGTAGGTTTTCCTCCTCCCCTTTTTTTTACCTCTTTAATTCCTGTTCAATGATAGGGGGGATAGCTTTTTTCTGTTTGCTCAATCTCCTATTCTTCTTTATGTAGATCCTCTGGTTTTGTTCAATTCTGAAGATGGATTGTGGGTGGGGGGCCTGTGTTTTTTGCAATTTTGAGATGTAATTAAGGAGGGAGGTGTGATTCAGCAGCTATCTGCCCATCCCAGTGTCTGTTGACAGGTGCGTGGGTCCCCTGGACCCCACTTCCCACTACCTTACAATCTATCCATGCAGTGGGGTGTCTGTTTGCCCCCTGAAAGCAAAAGGAGATTTAAAAAGGGAAAAGAATGGAAAAAGGAAAGGGAGGTGGAGAGAGCGAAGAAGAGGGAAAACAGATAGGCATACCAATTAATGAATAAACAGAGAGACAAACAAAGACAGAAAAAACAAAAAAGACAAAAATATATACAAACAAACAAACAACCCCCCCATTGGTGTACTTGCCCTCAAAGACACCCATACATAAACAGAAAATCTAAAAAAAAAACATTAAAATAACAGAAGCAAAGCAAGTACAAAAGTGCAAACAAAAACAGAGAAGAAAAAAAAGCTAAAACTAAAACAGAATGCAAACAAGAATAAAAAACAGACAAAACCACTGTCTGTGGCTGTTTCTGTGCCTCCAGGTTCCTTTCAGGCCTCTGCCTTAGGGATCGTCTCTGGTCTCCAGCCCTTCCCCTCCACTCTCAATGCAGGCTGATAGGGTTGCTCTCAACATTGGTCAGATGCCCCACAGATCACTGTGGGAGGAGAATGGATCAGATTCAGACTCATCCTACTTGCTGCTGCTGCTGTCAAATCTCTCACTCAGATCTGATGTGTCTGTGCCTGTTCCATTGTGAAGGAAGGGTGTCTGTCTCTCTGAGCCTGACGAGAAGATAGCCTTTGGGCCCCAAGATGAAGGCTGGGTGGAACTGGGTGAATCATAACTGAGAAGATGGGCCTGTTGGTGTCCATCTTTGTATAGGTATACAAATGTTCATTATGCAGATACCCTTGTTCCAGATTTTCACCACCTGCCTTCTCTTGCTTGTGCCTGGTCTGCTACTGCAGGTGATGGTATGGGCCAGGTTCCTGGTGGTGAGAGGCAGCTGTTCTTGGTGTCTCCTCTCAAGAGAGCCCTGAGAACAGCAGACAATCCACATACCCAGGTCTCCAATCTCAGGGTGGTTGTGGGTTGCAGTCACCTTTGGAGGAGAGTCCTGGGTGCATGAACCCTAGTCTCCCATCAGGCAGACTTTCACTCACCCACTGGCACACACCCACGCTTGTGGAGAGTCTTTGTGGACACTTGCTTTTGTGGAGACTCTCACAGTTCAACCTGTTCTGTCACCATCTTGCCCAGAAGTCTAATTAATCTTTTTTTTTTTTTTTTGGTGGAAAATGTCCAAAGGAAAACAAATTTTTTTTCTCATTATGTACCACATTACTGTAGAAATAAATATTTCTAAGGATCTTTCATCACTATACATTATTTTTCATTTCATGGGATAGCTTAACTGGTGAATAATAGGTTTTTTTTTGAGATCTGTGGATTTCACTGACTTTGTGATTCTATAAATAAAAATAAACTGAATAAAAAGTCTAATTAGCTCAACCTGTATGCCATATTAGTTACTTTTAAAGAGAGAACCATACCCTTTCCACATTTATATTTGTCTGAAATAACAACCTTAGAGACAGACATTTAGTCTTGATGCTACAGATTTTTTTTGTGCTCACAAAAACTTGGGCAACAACCACATCACTAATTCCATTTTCTTTCCTGAAGCATGTGAATTGTGTGATAAACACAATAACTCTGCCACTTGAAGATTAGAATTAGACCATTGCCTTTCTTGTTTATTTTACAATTTTGTTTTCTTCTGTTTGTTTCTAGATATTAAAACTCTTGAATTAATTTCAAAATAGCTAATAATATATATTATTTTTCTAATATAATAATATATGGGAGAAAATTTGTTAATCATTGGGTTGGTTTCAATATATGATTTATACTTTGTGAATGTGAATTTTGAATGAAATCTAATATTTCACACTTCATCAGCAAGGGTACGTGCATAATGAACATTTGTATACCTAACCTTGAATTGTACCCCACATCTTTAAAATAAAAAAAAATAATATTTCTGTAATAAGATCACTACCTAAATTATGTTCTAGTATAACTTCATGTAATGTGCTGTGGATTAACTTAACACTTGAAGTTCTTTATCAAGCTTTTTTAAAAGTCATTTTTCTGTTCTGTGTGAGTCCAGTTAACTCTTCATATCTTCTACTGGCCAATGAAAAGGTTGTGCTCAGTTGCCCTCCTATCCTACTGACAACATGGGTAATAATGTGGGAAATAAACTTTAGAGACAAGCCTTCCTGTAAAAAATCCTTCAGAAGTGAAACAAATGAGTCCTTGGACACCAACTGTACTGATGAGAGAATAACCTGGGCCTCCAGACCTGATCAGAATCCCGACCTTCAGATTGATCCAATGGCCATCACTCATGATGGGTATTACAAGTGTGAGATGGCAACAATGCATGGGAATTTCCAACATGGATATCACCTCCAAGTGTTAGGTAAGGGGCATCATATATTGTGGTATTTCACTTCACTCGATATTTTTTTTCTTTTTCTTTTTCAGGTCAATATCTCACTCTGTCATTCAGGCTGGAGTGTAGTGGCATGGTAACGACTCATCGCAGCCTTGCTCTCCTGGGCTCAGGCGATTCTTCCGCCTCAGTTTTCTGAGTAGCTGCGACTATGGTGCACACCACCACACATACCCAGCTTATTTTTCTGTTTTTTTTGTAGAAGCATTGTATTGCTACGTTGCCTAGGTTGGTCTCGAATTGCTGAACTCAACAGATTCTCCTTCCTTGGCCTCTCAAGGAAGTGCTGGGATTACACGTGTGAGCCACTGCACCCGGCCAACATGGTTTTTTCAGAAACAAATGTCTCTCTAAATCCATAACCCTTATGTGAAGACTAAAGTTTTTTTTCTTTTTTCAGTTTCCCCCGAAGCGACCCTGTTTCTAAGTGAGAACAGAAGTGTGGTGTGCAAGGCAGTTGCTGGGAAGCCAGCTGCACAGATCTCCTGGACCCCAGAGGGAGACTGTGTCACTCAGCAAGAAGGTTGGGGCAATGGCACAGTGACTGTTGAGAGTACATGCCACTGGGAAGGCCACAGTGTGTCTACTGTGACCTGCTCTGTCTCCCATTTGACTGGCAACAAGAATCTGTCCATAGAGCTGAATCCTGGTCAGTAATTCTTGTTTTGTATTTGATCTTTCCATTCTTTCTGATAGGTTATGTTAAGAGAGAACTGAGTGTGCAGAGAAATTGTGTTAAAGGATAGTCTCTCCTATTTTCATTTCATCTTCTCCCTCCCCATAATAAAGAGAGATGTTTAGAATAATAATGCAGGCATTTGTTTATTCTACTTTTAGTGTTCACTTCTATAGTAGTAGTTAATTGGCATAAGGAGTATTTTTTAAATGAATACTTACAGTTAATTGAAAGATAAAGTATACTTTGAAACTAACACTTAGGTTTTATTAGAGGATAAAGTCATTCATTATTTGCCTTTATGAATTTTTGGTCTGATAGAATTTTCTTCTCCAAGCTCTTCCTGGTAGAATCGCTAAAATATCTTATAACATCTCTAATTCAGTGCATCACTATTTAGTTTCTTTATTCTCTGCTCTCATCTTACTGCTGTTTCTTATTATGTTTAAAATATTTAATATTATTTAATCAACATACACATCAATCTATAAAACCTTATGACAAAAATCACTCAAACCTTTGCTTTTCTAACCCTCATCCTCATTTTACTCGCCAGAAGTAAGTACTTTTGAATTTTTAAGTGTTTCTTCTACTAATTACTGTATTGTTTCTAAGCAACATGCATATACTGATAATCATATTCTTTAGATTTTTTTTTGAAATTGAAGATTTGTTTTGATTCTTGAAGGTCATTTCTCTGAGGCTGTTCAGGCTCTGCAAAATATTACCCTTCAGTCTCTTGTCTTGGAGAGATAAGCCCTGAATACCAGTGTTCTGGAAGGGAGAGAGGAGAACTTGTGTATGTGTGTGAATGTGCCTGTGAGCGTCCCTCCATTGAGAACTCATATTTTCCTTTAAATCCTCTTTTCTGTCCAGCATTTCATTCTCACTCTCCATGGTGTCCGGGCCCTTGACTCTCATGTCTCTCCAGTGAATCTTCTCAAAACCAATCTCTCTTTTCTCTGCTTGTTGGGTTGGTAAGTGTGCTGCACAGGGTGAAGCAGGACTTGGAAACCTCCCTGTTCTCAACAGAGACTTTCAAAGGAGTGCTCAACTTTTAGTCCCAAACCTCACTCTCACCACCTCACATACACCTGTTTTTCTATTTGATGCTTCCTGCATCAGAGTATTTCTGTATTTTTGTGGGTGCTAATGTTTCTACTTCTTCCACTCTGTAAATCATTAGCCATTTCTATTCATTTCTCACTTAAATATAGGTTGAAATGTTTTATCTGTTCTTGTCTTCATCCCTGTTTTCTTTGTTTTTGCAGGCTCTCACTTTAAAGGTTTCCTTACTAATGTTTTAGTAAGTTTTAAATGGAGAAGATAAAACCCCATGAGTTGAAACCACCATTTTTCAATATCCATTATTTAAGTGATACGTGCTTTTGTTTTGTTTTGAAAGAGATTAACAGTATCTCCTGAGAAGAGTTATTGTGCCTTGGTTATGTATAAAACCCCATCCCTCAATATTACAATATTATGGCATGTTTATAGAATCTCAGGATTGAAGGGACTTCCTGATCCAAACTTCCATGTGGTGCAGGGTTCTCCTCTGTGTCTTCCTTGCATGGTGGATCTTCGGCCTCTGCTAGTACAGGTTCAGTGAGAGAGTGCTCATTCGTTTGAAAGAGTTTCACAATGGTATGATTTTAAACAATAACTTGTTCTTATATTTTTCAAATAAAATACTGGGAATTCCAACACTTAAAACATCAACTGTGGAAGGAAGGTGGAAGGACTGGATGCCAGCCTTCTTAGCCTCCACTTCACTTCCTTCTGCTGCCTCTAAGCCACATTCATGCAGTGCCAGGAGCACAGTTTTAAATGATTGCCTCTGAGAACTGGCAGTTTCTTTACTGACTTGCATGCTTGTCAGACAGAACTTTATACTGCTGCCAGCAGCTAATAATAAAGTTGTTGACATACATACGTTTTAGTTTCAATGTCCTGGTAGGAAGGGGGGATTAGGATTCCATTTCCAACTACCTTCCTTACAATTACCCACTTATTTATGCGTGCTGGAGGTGAGAAACACTCTGTTCCTTATGTAACAGAGATTACAGTTTCACATCTCTCCCATAATTACTCACCACTCGTGAATCCATGAAGCAACAAAATTCTGATATCAGCTGATGTCTTGCTGGGAACTCTGGAGTCTGAATTGATAAAGCAATTTTTTTTCAGCATCTCTTCAACTACTAATGGGTCAGCAGTGTTTAAAATTGTAGAAATGAATTTCATGTACTGTGAGACATCCTTAACCATATATATACTTTTAAAAGATTTTTTTCTTTTAGAGCAATTTTAGTGCTCAGAGCTAAAACGAGTGGAAAGGGGTTATCACATACCCCTGCTCCCACTCACACACAACCTCTCCCCACCACCACTGTGGACATCCTGTACCACAGTGTTACATTTATTAGAATTGATTAACATGCATTGAGATATTACCACCATAGTTTAAATTAGAGTTCACTTTTGTATTGTACATTCTATGGATTTGGACAAATGCCTACGACATGCATCAACAATTATTGTCTCACACAGAATAGTCACACTGCCTTAATAGTCCTCTGTGCTGCACCTAGTCTTCCCTTCCTCCCCCCAAAGTCCTGGCAACCAATGTTGTCACCCTAGTTTTGCCTTGTGTGGAATGTCATATATTTGGAAACTTACAATCTGTTGCCTTTCAGATTGGCTCCTTTCACTTAGCAATGTGCCTTTGAAGTTCCTCTGTGTGTTTTCACAACTTGATAGCTCCTTTCTTTTTAGTGTTAGTTAATGTTCCATTGTTTGAATGCACCACGTTTGAATCATATGCTTTTATGTCTATAGTTACAGGTACCAAAATATCAGCAAAATTGTATATTTTTGTCATCCGTCCTATTGGTATTTTGATCATCATGGGATCCATTTGGATTTTGAAAATCAGTGGCTACAGGTATTGACTGATGAATGCTTTTTCTACTTTAGTTTTGTTAGACTAGAAAAGAGTCAGAAATTTGGAACTGACTGATTAATTACATGAGGCTGTTAGCATCAAATCTCCCATAATCATGAAGTACTCAGTAACATCCTGTAGTTGTTAGAGTTGGTCTACTTTGGATGCTTAGAGGAATTTTGTTAGGCTGCTTTGGTAAGCAAACATGGTGAATTAGGCCATTTAGAGCAGGATCTTGGGTCAGATTGTGCATGCTAAAGTTTTTATTTGGGAAAATAATTAAAAATTTTATATGTACAAAAGAGGAGGTGTCACATGTATTCAAGTGCATTAAGATCCTATTGCATAATTTCACTTTTCCTAATCCAGACTTTTGTTATTTGAGAATATTAACCACAAGCAGTGCTCTTCACTCATTTGTGATAGTTTTTTTCTGATTATTATTATATATATATATATGCTTCTATAAAAATGAACCACAATTGTCAAAAGTATGATGCTTTAAAAATTTTTAAATCTAAATGATGATGTCATCTTCATTTACTCCAGCTTATTTTATTTTCATAGAAAATGTAAATTGCAAGAAGCAGAAGCTACTCCAGTCATTGAGTAGGTATGATAAAAGTTAAGATAAAAAAGAATATTTGCAAACTTTTAAGCCATGTAGTCTGAAAATCCAGCAACATAATTGGTAATTTGTATCAATACTAATGTTTCAGTTACAAATTAAAACAATCCTGATTTTACATTGCTAATATATGTAATTATTTTGTTAATTATTTATGCACTATTACTATATTACAAATAGTAGTTATATACTACCCAGATGCACATTTTCATGTTACGAACTGCATTCTAATACACATGATGTTTGCCTCCTTTTTACTGGAATCTTTGAAGAAACTGAGTTGATGTTTCCTCCCACAGGACTTCCCTTTTTCAGTACCATCATCATTTCCTTCTTACTCAAATTCAAAACATACCCTGCTCCTTAATCTCCTATAACCAGTAGTTTTAAAAATCTTCAACTTTCTCCTTTGAAATTTTTCCCAATCACTTCATTCTTACTTTTACACAACCATCATCTCACACAGAGACTTAAGTCATCCACAAATATTTTCTGATAAAAAATTAGAACAAAGCTGTGTTCTTATGTTTATATAAGCCCAGAGACTAGCACAAGAATTCTTGTTAGATACTAAAGCTGTGGGCACAGATAGTTTCTGTAATGATTTCTTGAACTGATTTTGACTTTGAGTTCCTTCTTAGGATGAAATGCAGCCTCATGCCAGCTACACCGAAAAGAAAAATCCATTGTATGATACTACAAATTAAGTGAACACATCTCAGGCGTTATAAAGTGAAGTAGATTGCACAGGTTTCTAAACTTTATAAGTTATTGGAATCTAGGACCAGGAAAAATGAATCAAGATCCTTACAATTACTGTTTTGATTTTCTTACAGTTATAGAATGAAAATTTATTTCGAAATTAATTTTTCAAAGGTTCTTAGAAGACAAAGACAATCTAATAGATTTTGATTCATAACCTTGTGTAGTTAGAATTTTAGATTTTTAGCTGCTACTAGCTAGTTATCTGAAGAACTGATGTTATCATTACAAAGAAAGTACATAAAGATCAAATATCCAAAATGTGCAGGGCAGTAATTAATGAATACCAAGATTCCTCAAGAAATAAATCTGCAGAAGAAGCAATCAACAGTTTATATATCCTTCTAGAAAAATTTTTCTACTATTTAAAATGCACAATTTAATAAGCCGTGACATCTGTAGACACCTATGACATGATCACCACAAACAAGAACATGAACATATCCATTGTCCCCACAAGTTTCTGCGTGTCTTTTTGTAAAGGCACCTCCTTTTTCCCTAGGAAATCACTGATCTGTTTTCTATCATTATGCATTCATTCACGTTGTTTTGAATTTTACATAAACAGAATCATATAGTTTATACTCTTTTTGTCTGTCTGTTTTCACTCACCATAATTCCTTCAAGTTGGTGTGTATATCAGTAGTTCATTCATTTTTATTGCTCAGTAGCATATTCTGTTGTATAGCTACACCAAGATTTATTTATCCATTCACCTGTTGATGAACATTTTGGGTTTTATCCAGTTTGGGGATATTACAAATACAGCAGTTATGAACATTTACATATAAGCCATTGCATAGACATATGCTTTCATTTCCCTTGGATAAACACATGTAAGTGAACTGGCTAGATCTTATGGTAGGTATGTGCTTAGCATCGAAGAAACAACCAAACTCTTTTCCAAAGTGGCTCTATGCTGATGTGCCATTTCTTTGCTCATGCTGCATGTTTATCATGGCTTGAAGAGAAGCCCTGCTCATAAATGTTACTCAGGGACCCAGTTAACAGAGCAAATGTTAGTTGCCCTGCCAGAAATTTTACCTTTTCTAGAATGTCATATAGTTAGAATCATACAGTGTGTAACCTGTTAGATTGTCTTCTTTCAGTTAGTAATAGGCATTTTTCTCAATGCCTTGTCATGGCTTGATAGCCTGTTTATTTTTTATTTTCAAGATGCGGGGTACATTCAGGGTTAGATATAAAAATGGTCATTGCACTGGTAAAGTTGGGGACTCACTTTGGTCCTCACTTCGCCTGCTTTGAGATCAGGTACCCTAATTGATGAAGTGTGTCCCCCTTACCCTGACAGTTTGCCAATACTGCCAATCCCTTTCTTAGAATATTATGATAATTGTTCAGGATCCACTTATGAGTGAGAACATGTGGTACCCAGTTCTTTGTTTCTGTGATAGATAACCGAGTATTATAGATTCTAGGTCCATCCAAGTTGCCACGAAGTTTATAATTTTGTCCTTCTTTGTGGCTGTGTAATAGTCCATCATGTATATGTACCACATTTTTAAAATCCAGTCTACTTTTGATGGGCAGCACGATTGGCCCATGTCTTTGCTATAGTGAATAATGCTGCAATAAACACACAAGCACAGGTATTGTTTTCATAGAGTGATTTGAGTTCCTCTGGGTATATTCCCAGAAGGGAGATTGCTGGGTCATATGGGAGGTCGATTTTTAAGGAATAGCCAAATTGTTTTCCACAGAGGTTGTACTAGTTTACACTCCCACCAACAGTGTAGAAGTGTTCCCTTTTCCCCACATTCTCTCTAGCACCTGTTGATTTTTGAGTTATTGATGATGGTCATCCTGACTGGAGTTAGGTGGTATCTCAGTGTGGTTTTAATTTACATTTCTTTGATGATTAGTGAAACTATATCTGTTGGCTGCTTGTATGCCTTCTTTTGAGAAGTGTCTATTCATATCTTTTGCCTACTTTTTTTTTTTTTTGAGTTGGAGTCTTACTCTGTCTCCTAGGCTGGAGGGCGGTGGCACACTCACGGCCACCGCAGCCTTGACCTTCTGGGTTCAGGTAATCCTTCCGCCTCAGCCTTCCAAGTAACTTTTGCCCACTTTTTAATAGGGCTGTTTGTTCTTTCCTTTTTGGCATGTTTGAGTTCCTTGTAGATCTTAGAAGTTAGGCCTTTGTCAGATATAGAGTTGGCAAATATTTTTTCTCTTTCTGTGCACTGTCCCCACACTCTCTTAATGGTTTCTTTGGCTTTGCAGAAGCTTGTCAGTTTGATGAGGTCCCACTTATCTATCTTATCTCTTATGGCATGGGCATTTGGAGTTTTGATCAGGAATTGGTTGTCAGTTCCAGTTTCCATAAGGGTGATGCCTGCATTTTCTAAGATTCTTATAGTTCGAGGTTTTACATTTAGGTCTTTGATCCATATAGAGTTGATTTTTGTGTATGGTGAATAGGTAGGGGTCTTGTTTTAATCTTCTGCTTGTGGTCAGCCAGTTTTCTCAGCACCATTTACTGAATAAGTTTTGCTTTCCCCAGTGGTTGTTAGTAGAGACTTTGTCAAAATGAGTTGGTTGAGATATTGAGGTTTTGCTTCTGAAATCTCTATCCTGTTCCATTGATTTATATGCCTGCTCTTGTACCAAAACCAGACTGTTTTGATTATTATAGCCTTATAATAAAGTTTATAGTCTAGAAGTATGATACCTTCCACTTTTTTTTTGTGGCTGTGGATTGTTTTGGCTTCATTGTTGTTTATGTTTCCATGTGAATTTCTGTATTATTGTTTCCAGGTCTGAGAAGAATGATGCTGGTAATTTAATGGGTATTATGACAAATCTATAGATGATCTTGGGTAGGGTGGACATCTTAACAATGTTGATTCTTCCAATCCATGAGCATGGAATATTGTTCCATTTGTTTGTGTCATCTTTGATTTCTTTGAGCAATGTTTTATAGTTTTTGTTGTAAACGTCTTTTACTACTCTTGTTAGGAAGATGCCATGGTATTTCATTTTTTTGTGACCATTGTGCATGGGATTATGCTTTTTATTTGTTTCTCTGCCTGTTTGTTGTGATGTATAAGAATGTGTCTACCTTTTGCATGCTTATTTTGTATGCTGAGACTTCGCCAAAGACCTTTATTAGTGCAAGAATGTTTTTGACCGACTCTCTTGGATTTTCAAAGTATAGAATCATATCATCAACAAAGAGGGATAACTTGACTTCCTCTTTTCTTATTTGGATGTCCTGATTTCCTTCCTGATTGCTTTAGCTAGGAGTTCCAACACTTTGTTGAACAGGTGGGGTGAAAGTGGACAGCCTTGTCTTGTTCTGGTTTTCAGGGGAAATGCTTCCAATTTTTACCCATTTTGCAATTTGTTGGCTGTGGGTTTATCATAGATGGCTCTTACTGTTTTGAGGTATGTTCCCTCTATGCCTAGATGTTCAAGAGTTTTTAATTAAGAAGGGACACTTTATTTTATTGAAAGCTTTTTTAGTGTCTAATGATATAATCATGTGATTCCTATTTTTATATTAGTTGATATATTTAATTACATTTATGGTCTTGGAGATGTTGAACTAGCCCTGCATCCCAGGGATGAAACCTACTTGGTCAAGGTGGATGATTTTTGAGATGTGTTGTTGGATTTAGTAGAATCTTATTGAGTACTTTTGCATCTATGTTTATCAGGGATATTGATCTATAGCTTTCTTTCTTTATTGGATCTTTATCCAGTTTGAGTATTGGTGTGATGTTAGCTTCATAAAATGATTTGGGGAGGGTTCCACCTTTCTTGATTGCTTGGAATACTTTCAATAGGGTTGGTATCAGCTCCTCCTTGCATGTTTTGTAGAACTCCACTGGAAAGCCATCTGGTCCAGGACTTTTTTTTGTAGGTAGTTTTCTTATGGCAGAGTCAATTTCCTGGGTTGTTATTGGTCTATTTAATGTCTCAGTTTCTTCTTGTTTCAACCTTGGGAGGTTGTGTGATGTCAGAAAGTCCTCTATTTCATTTAGGTTTTTGAGTTTGTTTCTATATAGTTGTGCATAGTAATATCTGATAATCTTTTGTGTTTCTTCAGGGTCCATTGTGATTTGATATTTTGTATTTTTTTTTTTTTTTTGAGTTGGAGTCTCACTCTGTCGCTCAGACTGGAGTGCAGTGGCCGCTCCCGGCCACCGCAGCCTCGATCTGCTGGGCTCTGGCGATCCTTCTGCCTCAGCCTTCCAAGTAGCTGGAATTACAGGCATGCGCTACCACGCCCGGCTGATTTTTTTTGAGTTATTGTAGAGATGAGGTCTCGCTGCTCAGGCGGGTCTTGAACCTGCAGGCTCAGGCAATCCACTCACCTCAGCCTCCCAAAGGCGCGGGATTACAGGCTGAGCCACCGAGCCCGGCTATATTTTGCATTTCTGATTGTGTTTATTTAAGCTTTTTCTCTCTTTCTCTTGGTCAATCTGGCTAGGGGTCTGCCAATCTTGTTTATCCTTTAATAGAACCATTTTTTGGTTTTGTTGATTTTTTCTATGTTATTTTTGTCTTCTGTGTCCTGGTTTTGGGCTTTTACTTTGGTGATCTGGATTCTTCTGTTGAAGTTAGGGTTTTGGTGGTCTTGTCTTTCCAGCTCCCTTTGGTGATTTGTTAGGCTGTTAACTTACGATCTTTCCATTTTCTTGAGGTGTGTTTGGAGAGAAATGAATTCCTTTCTCAGTATTGCTTTCAGGCATTCCAGAGGTTTGAGTAAGATGTGTCTTTATTTTCATTTGTTTTCAGAAATCTTTTAATTTTTGCTTTGATTTCCATGTTGATCCTGGAGTTTTTCAGCATCATGCTGTTTAGTGTCCATGTCTTTGTGGGTTATAGGGTAGCTTTTTTGGTGTTGATATTTATTTTTATTCCACTGTGGTCTGAGAAGGTGAATGGTAGTATGTTGATCTTGTGAAATCTGTTTATGCTTGATTTATGACTGAGAATATGTTTGATCTTGGAGTGCATTCCATATGGTGATGAGTAGAATGTGTATTCCGTGGTTGTTGGGTGGAATATTCTTTAAGTTTCTATTAAGTCCATTTGGTCAAGTGTCAAGTTGAGGTTCTGGATTTCCTTATTGATTTTTTGCCTTGATGAGCTATCTAGGGTTGTTAATGGGGTATTTAAATCCCCAGCTATGATAGTGTTAGTGTCAATATCGTTTTTTAGTTTACCTAGAAGCTGCTTTATAAAGATTGGTGCTCCTATGTTGGGTGCATATATGTTTAGATGAATATTTTTTGTTGATGAATTGAGCCTTTTATCATTATGTAGTGAACTTCCACATCTTTTTAACTTTTTGATAACTTAAAGGTTATTTTGTCTGATATTAAGATTGGAACTCCTGCTTTCTTTTGAGTTCCATTAGCCTGAAAATTTGTTTTTCATCCTCTTGCTTTGAGTCTGTGAGTGTCCATCCTGGTGAGATGAGTCTCCTGGAGACAGCATATTGTGTCATTTAAAAAAATCCAGTTTGCCATTCTATGCATTTTCAGTGGTGCATTTAGTCCACTCATATTCAGGCTAATTATTGAATTATAAGAGTTTGTCCCTGTCTTGAGGTTCTTATAGGTTTCTTATTGTTGTTGTTGTTTATTTGTTTATTGGTTTTCTTTTGACTTTGGAGTTGATATCTGTGTGTGTTTTCTATTTTTTCCTGCATTCTTGGGAAGAGTGTGGTCATTCTTTTTTATCTTTCTTCTGTGTTTAATACTTTATTAAGCGTTTCTTGTAGAACTGGTCTGGAGGCAGTGTAAACTCTTAGGGATTGAATGCCTGAGAAAGATTTGAATTCTGCATCACTGATGAATTGTAGCTTAACTGGACAGGAAATTCTTGGTTGAAATTGTTTATTTTTGAGAACTTTGAAAATTGGAGGCCAGTCTTTTCTAGCCTATAGTGTTTCTGTAGATAAATCTGCTACTATTCTAATTAGTCTTCCCCAGTAAGTAGTCTGACCTTTCTCTCTTGTTGCCCTTAGCATTTTTTTCCTTTTTATACCCTACCTTGTGTAGATGAATTCCTATATGTCTAAGAGTTGGCCTTCTCATTTGATGTCTTGCAGGGGTTCTCTGAATTTCTTGTGTATGAATGGTCACATCTCTGATGAGAAGAAGGACGTTTTCCTGGATAATTTAATGTAATGGCTGTTCCAGAGTAGTCTCTGTTTCTCCATCTGTCTCAGGAATGCTAATTAATTATAGGTTCAGCCTTTTGATATAATCACACATCTCTTGGAGGCTTTGTTCTGTCATTTTAAACTTCTTTTCTATGTTTTTAACATTTAGGTTAGTTCATATTTTGGTTCTCAAGCTCCGAGATTCTTTCTTCAACTTGGTTAATTCTATTTTTCATGCTTGTCAGTTTGTTATTTATTTTGTTTATTGTATATTCTCTATTGCCTTCATCTCAGTTATCCTTCATTCTTTCCTCTTGTCTCTCCTAATTTCTATTCATTCTTTCTATTAATATTTTGATATCTGGGATTGTAGTTTGAGACCAGTCGTACTGGGGTCTTTTCATTGTTTTAGTTCCGAAGTCTGTATTCTCAGATGTTGTCTTTCCAGGGGTCTGTATGGGATCTGTGTTCTTTCTTTTGTTCTTCATTTGTGATGGCTTTCCTCCTCCTTCCCCCTGCTTCTTTAATTTGTTGCTCAGTTACGGGGGAAAGCTTTCACATCTGTTTGCTCAATCCCCTGTTCTTCCTTATGTAGATCCTCTGGATTTGTTCAATTTTGAAGCCAGATTGAGGATGGGAGGCTGTGCTTTTTGCAGTTTTGAGATTTGATTAAGGTGTGATGGAGGGAGCTGTGGTTCAGAAGCTATCTGCAGATCATAGTATCAGTACCCACTGACAGGTGTGTGAGCCCCCTGGAGCCCACTTCTCACCACCTTACAATCTGTCCATGTGGTGAGGATGTATTTATGTCCCCTGAAAGCAAAATGAGAAAAGAAAAGAAAGGAAAAAAGAATAAGGGAGATGAAAGGAAGATGAAGAGAGAGGAGAAGGAGAAGGAAAGCAGGCAGGCTCATCAACTAACATAAACAAAGAAACAACCCAAAACAAAAAAGCCAAAAACAGACAAGCAAACAAACATACAAACAAAAAAAACCCATGATGCACTCACCCTCAAAAATAGCCATACACAACAAAAAAACTAAAAACCACCAAAAAAAAAGTATTAAAAAATAAGCAAAAACAAAGAGAGAAAAAAATAAAAGAGTTCCCTCTATCCATATCTGGAACTCTAGGTTCCTCTCCCAAGCACCACCACTGCTTCTGGTTGCTGCTGCAGAAGGGAGTAAGTTCCAGTCTCCAGCACCCACTCCTGACTTTTGGTGCTAGGTGATCAGGTTGCTCTTAGCACGGATCAGAAGCCCCATGGAATGCTGGGGGATGAGGGTGAATCAGTTCCAGACTCACCCAGCTCGTCTGTTGCTGCTGCTGCTGCTGCCAAGTCTCCCACTCAGATCAGATGTGTCTGTGTCTGGTCCAGCATGTGGGTGGGTCATCCATCTCTCTGTGTCTGCTCCTGAAATTTCCTCTCTGGGTCAGTGGTGATCAATCCCAAAGGGGTGTGGAGACCACATTTGGGTCCTAGGTTGGAGGCTGAACAGAGCCAGGCAGGCCAATGCATCAAGTACTGGGACAGAGAAAATGGTGGTGGTCGGCATCTCCTCGCCGGCATCAGATGTGAGAATGACCCTGGGATGGCATGACCCTCCCCTTTCCATGAAGTAAAATATTGGGAATGTGTAAATATTAATAATTTTAAAATATTAAAATATTTTGTAATTATGAAAATTATTAAAAAATAAGTTTATTTGCTCCATAGCAAGAAAAACATTAAAAGTTTTTTCCTCATGATTGAAATGAAAACAAATTCCATTCTTTCTTCAATTAGGCCATCTGAGACATTTAAGGCAGCTATTTGTCTTTTTAATGTATTTTTCTTCCTCCAGACATTTTAGTTATTCTAGGCTTTATCCTTGCAGGCATTTTTGGTCTATTTTAGATGTAAAGCTAATATAATGACACTTGGCCCGTGATATTTTGAATAAATCATTTTGACTTGGTCAAAAATCCCAATCCATTACATTTCCGCATATAAATATTACCAAGCAGTATTCATAATAGATATCATAATTCTGTCCTTGAAGTTTGTTGATTCTTTATCTATTTCTATTTGAGAGAATACTCATAGTTAGGTTCAAGACTCTCTGTTAAATAATACTGTAAAACAAAATAAGACAAAACTGTGCTTACATTTCTACTTTACAATGTCAAAACAGGCACATCAAATGACTCTATGGTAAAAACTTTAAGATAACTTATAAATGTTAAAGTATATTGTGCAGTAAATAATTTTATGAAAATTTTAACTAAGGAGGTGAAACAGTTGAACAAAAATCATATAAGAAAATGAAACATTATACATAATCTCCAAATACACTATAGACCTGTTGAATCAGAAAACCTAGGGATTGGACCAGCCATATTAGTTAGGTCGTCCAGAAAGCAGAGGCTGAGATGCAGTTAGAGGCTATAATTGACATATTTGGTCATATTTTCAAAATTTCATTTTATATGTCTATTTACTATGCTTTCTCCCTACCCCTTTTATTTTTTCCTGTACTCTGCTTTGCTTTGCTAGCCCTTTACATTTGGATGTCCTCTCTGAGAGGGCATCATAAATCTAGCAAACCATGTGTGATTATACAGGACAAACTTATGCCAGCACAAGTTTTCCCAAAATGTATGTTTCCTTGACATTTTCCATTCAAATTGCACAAAAAAGCAAATAAAGAGATGAGATATATACTGAGATATAAGTAAAAAAAAAAAAAAATCAGCTAGCATTACAGAGAAAGAGAATGTCTCATCAACAAGGGTACCTGCATAATCAACATTTGTATACCTAACCCTGAATTGTATCCCACAACTTTAAAAAAAAAAAAAGGAAGAGAATGTCCATCCTTTACATCATCTTCAAACAACAGACAAGACAATAAATTACATATTATTTATGTGGGAGGAAGAAAATGAGACTACATTGTTTGCTCAAACCAAAAAACACCAGGTGGAAGATGTCAAACAAATTACTATTGCACAAACACGTACCAATGAACTTGCGATGCATGTCAGTGACTGTTTCACATGTTACCACGTTAGAAAAATATAAAATTTTGATTTTTGATCATAAATGCATCCTCAATGTTCAAAATTCCAGTACAAATCAAATATCATTACAATAAAATAATTGGTTTCAACACTATGCTATTTAATATGAAGTGATTTGTTTTTCACTATTTCATAAAGAAAGTGTGGTTGAGTTGCTGGTAGGTAATCCATTCTGTGCACAAAGGGCTAGATGGGTTAATTCTGTCTCTCTGTCCCTCTTTTGACATCTTTAGCAATTTGAAAGTTGTCAATCTGTTAGTGACTATGCTTCATTTATGAACATCTAAAAGTTTTCTTGAGGTATACTTGATATATTTCAAAGTGTACAATTTGTTAGATTTTGCACATTTTAAAAAGTACACATTGGTAAGTTTTGATATACTTTTACACCAGTGAAGCCATCAGCATACTCAAGATAATGAACTTTTCCATTGCCCGCAAAAGTTTTCTTATGCTTCTTTGTGACTCAAACTCCAAACTCTTCTCATTCCCCCTTATTCTCCATTCCCCAGACAACCACTAATCTGCTTTCTGTAACTATGTATTAGTTTGCATTTTTAAGAATGTTACATACTTAGGATCATACAATAGGTGCTCTCTCTCTTTTCTTTTCTTTTTTTTTTTGGTCCTGGTTTTCCTCATCATAATTATTTTGATATATCATACATTAACACTTCACTCTTTCCATTGTAAGCAATATTTAATTTTATAGATAAGCCAGTTTATTTATCTATGGCTTGTCAATGTATATTTGGGTTATTTTCAGTTTGGCGCTATTAAGAGTAAAGCTGCTATAAGCATTCTTGTTCAAGTATTTTTTGACATAGGCTTTTATTTTTCCTAGGAAAATGCTAATGAGTAGATAGTCTGGATCATATGGTAAGTGGATGTTAAACTTTTAAAGAAATTGCCAAACTGTTTTTCTAAGTCGTACTATTTTACATTCCTCCTGACCCAACACCGGTGTATGAATCTTCTATTAATAGTTCTTCCATATCTTTGTCATTGCTTGATATAGTCATTCTTTTTTATTTTGGACATTCTCATAGACATGTATTACTATCTCATTGTGGTTTTAATGTGTATTTCCCTAAAGACTAGTGGTACTGACCACCTTGTCATATAGTTATTTACCACCCACATATTTCATTTGGTATATGCCCAGATATTTTTGCGTTAAAAAAATTGGGTCATTTGTTTCTTAATTGACTTGAGAATTATTTGTATATTCTGAATATAATTTCTTTTCATTTAAGATAGATACAATGTCTTTTGAAGAGAAGTTTTTCTTATAGACCAATGGAACAGGATAGAGATTCTGGAAGCAAAGCCTCAATTTCTCAACCAACTCATCTTTGACAAAGCCTCTACCAACAACCGCTTGAGAGAGGAAAACCTATTTAGCAAATGGTACTGGGAAAACTGACCGATCACATGCAGAAGATTGAAACAGGACCTATTACCTATTACCATACACAAAAATTAACTCTAAATGGACCAAACACCTAAATGTAAAACCCCAAACCATAAAAATCTTAGAAAATGCAGGAGACACCCTTATGGAAATTGGAACTGGCAACCAATTCCCGATCAAAATCCTAAGTGCCCATACCATAAGAAAAAAGATAGATAAGTGGGACCTCATCAAACTGACAAGCTTCTGCAAAGCCAAAGAAACCATCAAGAGAGCAGGGAGACAATCCACAGAATGAAAAAAAAAATATTTGCCAACTGTATATCTGACAGAGGCCTAACATCTAGGATCTACAAGGAACTCAAGTGTGCCAAAAGGAAAAAAAACAAATAGCCCCATTAAAAAGTGGTCAAAAGACATGAATAGACACTTCTCAAAAGAAGAAATACAGGCAGCCAATAGACACATGAAAAAGTGCTCAACCTCACTAATCAGAGAAACGCAAATCAAAATCACACTAATCAGAGAACGCAAATCAAAATCATACCTAGCTCAATAAGAATGGCCATCATTATTAAAACAAACTACAATAGATGCTGGCAAGGATGCGGAGAAAAATGAGCACTTCTACACTGCTGGTGAGAATGCAAACTAGTGCAACCTCTTTGGGAGACAGGGTGGCAATTTCTGAAAAAACTAGAAATTGACCTTCCATATGACCCAGCAACTGTCCTATTGGGAATATACCCAGAGGAACTCAAATCACTCTACAAAAAAGATACCTGCACACACATGTGTGTTGCTGCTCTATTCACAATAGCAAAACATGGAACCAACTATGCTGCCCATTGAAACTGGACAAGATTTTAAAAATGCGGTATATATACACAATGGAATATTATACAGCCATAAAAAGGACAGACATATGGACTTTGCAGCAACTTGGATGTATTTAGACTGTCATACTCAGTGATCTATCACAGAAGTAAAGAACAGAGTACCATATGTTCTCACTCATAAGCCAATATTGAACAATTATCATAATACTATAAGAAAGGAACTGGCAGTAGTGGAAACTGGGGGGGGTGGGGAGTGGATTGCTGATTGAGAGAAACTGCCAGAGGAGGGGAGGCACACTTCATCAACAAGGGTACCTGCATAAAGAACATTTGCATACCTAACCCTGAATTGTACCTCACATTTTTAAAATTAAAAAAAATAAAAGAAAAATATTAACTTGGAAGTACATTTAAAAAAAGAAGGTAAGTTTTTGATTTTGATGAAGAATAATTTATTGATTCTTTTTTCTTTTATGTACTGTGTTTTTGATATTGCATCTGAGAAATCTTTTCCTCCTAACTGCTTTTTAGACCTCCTTCTCAGTAATGTTTTGCAGTTTAGTGCTGCATCTAAATATGGATTCGTTTTTACTTTTCTTGTTCAGAATGTGTTTGGCATCTTGGATCAGAGGTTTTAGTTTTTTATTTTTTTAATCAATATTATAAAAAATTTTAGTTATTATCTTTCTTAATATTAGGCTTCACCATTTTAAATCTGTTCTTTTAGTCTGGAAACCAGTTGAAATCTCATTCTGTCTTCCATAACTCAATATCTTTTTAATGTTTTCTATTCTTTATCTCTCTGTGTAGCATTTTCTTTGTTTTCTTCAGACCTTTCTTAGAGATGAGCAATATTTCTTTACCTGTGTAATTTACTGTATGATCTTTTCATTGAGCTTTTACTAAGTAAATATTAACTTTGGTTCTGTGAGTTTTAGTTTCTTTAATTTTTTTATGTTTCAATATCATTTTGAATTCCTATAAACATGTTAAACATAATTATTCTGTAAGCATGTTAAATATATTTTCACAACTTTATTTGAAAGTTATAATACATAAAACTTTCAATAGGACTACTTATTTGATTTTTATGTTATTTCTCACTATGGATATTTGTCTTTAAAATAAAAATCTGGAATAAGAGCTTCTGTTAGCTATGTGTATTTGTGAGAATCATCTGGAATCCAGGACGAAGGAAAATTCCTCCAAAGAGAATTTGTTCTTTCTGTGAGTGCTACCAAGCTAAGGCCACAATTCTTTGATTTTTCAGCTTAGAGTTGCCATACAATATAAGTGATATAAATTTAACTTCCAAACCTATGTGAAGGCAGTGTTGTGGTAACAAATTCATAGTGAAGACCTCTTCTGGTGCTTTTTTCCCCCACTGGAACAGGAAACTTCATCTCTTTTTTCCCCCTAATGTTTGGACTTATTCAAAGTTTTCCCCGGAGGAGACTGGAATTGAATATTCAGTGTACGGGTCTTGCCAGATCTTTTAAAAATTTTTCTTCTTTATTATTATTATTTTTTGAGTGGAGGTTTTACTCTGTTGCCCAGGCTGGAGTGTAGTGGCATAATCACGGCTAACCACAGCCTCGATCTCCTGGGCTCAGGCAATCCTTCCCCCGAAGCTAAGTTTTTTTTATAAAGATGAGTACTCACTGTTTCCCAGGTTGTCTCCATTTCCTGGGCTCAAGCAATCCTCCTGCCTCAGCCTTCCAAAGTGTTGGGATTACAGGTGTGAGCCACTGTGCCCAGGCATTCTGACACTCTTAAATCCTTTCTACTTTTTTTTGTTTTAAAATATTCCTTATTACTTCATATTCGATATGGTTTTATATTTTTCTTTAATGAGTTTAATAAAAATTGTCACACCTATCTGAAAAAAATAAATGAATAAATTTTACTCTGGTTTTATTGGGGAAAGAGATGCATACCTCAGTTTCAACTCCCTACGTTATAAAGGCTCAAGGGTCTTCTCCTGCCCCTTAAATAACTATTTAAATTAAGGTGTCTAGATTCTTTTTTTTTTTTAGAGTTGGAGTCTCACTCTGTCGCCCAGACTGGAGTGCAGTGGTCGCTCCCGGCCACCGCAGCCTTGACATGCTGGGCTCCGGCGATCCTTCCGCCTCAGCCTTCCAAGTAGCTGGAACCACAGGCGCGCGCTACCACGCCCGGCTAATTTTTTGATTTTTGTTGTAGAGATGAGGACTTGCCAAGTTGCCCAGGTGGGTCTCGAACCCGCGGGCTCAGGCAATCCACACACCTCAGCCTCCCAAAGGCGTGGGATTACAGGCTGAGCCACCGAGCCGGCTACATGTCTAGATTCTTAATAACACTCTCAAAATTATCTTGGATTACCTCCCTCTTGCCTTTTTTCAGTTTGGATTGCAGAAATTCCTTTTTAATTTCTTGTAAGCTCAGTTAAGTGTCGCATTTTATTTATTGTTTTTGAAATTTCATCCCTCATTTTTGGTGTTTTTAGTTGGATTTTTTTCAGAGTATATAACATAATTTTCAGGAATAGAAGGCCTAAAAAGATACCAATAATTTTTTGTCAATTTCTTCCATTGGTTCTCTTATCTCATGGATCAATTGCTCTACTTTTCACTGTAAGTGTTTTTATTTCATGGTGTGCATTTTCCTTAAGCATCTGGTGAAAGAGAGAGCAGAGTGTGGCCCTTAAGAGTACGGGATCCGTCTGGACACAGTGGCTCAAGCGTTATCCTAGCACTTTGGGAGGCCAAGGTGAGAGGATTGCCTGAACCCAGGGGTTTGAGACCAGCCTGGGCAACTTGGTGAGACCTCCTCTCTACAATATATCAAAAAATTAGCCAGGTGTGGTAGTGCACGCCTGTAGTTCTGGCAACTTGAAAGACTGAGGCAGAGCCCAGTGGTCAACACTGGGGTGGCCATGAGCGTGCCACTGCACTCCAGCCTGGGCAACAGAGTGAGACTCCGACTCAGAAAAAAAAAGAACACATGATCTGAAGCCAAAGTGTGGATTGGATCCTTGCCCCTGTCATTTTTTAGTTGTTTGACGCAGAATAGTTGACAATCATAGTCAATGGTAGCCACAGGGCATATTTAAGGATTTATGAGTTAAAATGTAAAATACTAGTGCTCATTATATTTTAATATTATTATTATGCTCAGGTGACTATTTGCTTTAAATCTAAATGATTAGACTGGGCACAGTGGCTCATGCCTGCAATTCCAGCACTTTGGGAGGCTGAGGTAGGAGCCCAGGAATTCAAGACCAGACTGGGTAACATAGCAAAACCTCATTCCTACAAATAATCAAAACATTAGCAGGGCATGGTGGTTCGAGCTACTTGGGAGGCTAAGGAAGGTGGATCCCTTCGGCCCAGGAATTCGAGGCTGTCATGAGCCAGGATTGGGCCACTGCACTTCAGTCTGGGTGACAGTGAGATCCCAACTCAAAAAAAAAAGATTAATGAATTGGTATCAGTAGATGGTGAGGGTTTTGCTGACATGACTATTATCTGAATGCTACACTGATCACAGGGGTTTGTGCATGTGTGGTTGAAGTTATGCCAACAACTTGACTTTCCCAAAGGGACAAAAGTAGGGACTCTGGACCAATTCCTGTCACGGTGCTGTGGGTACTCTAAATATAGAGTAGCTTAGGAAATTTCTTATGTGAGATGGAATACTAGTTTGTTTGGGCTGGCTTAAGAAAGTACCACAAACTGGATAGCTTAAACAATAGACATCTATTGTCTGATAGTTCCTGAGGCTAGAATTGAAAAAAATCAAGATCTTAACTAGGGTGGTTTCTTCTGAGTGTTGGAAAACAAGGATCTATCCGATACTTCTCTCTGACTGGGGGATGGCCTTCTGCATATTCACAGGACATTTTCCTTGTATGTATGTCTGTCTCCAAATTCCCCCTTTATATAAAGATTCCAATCATATTAGACAATAACACACCCTAATCACATCATTTTAAATTGACTACTCTTGTAATAATCCTTTCTGAGGTATTGGAGATGAGGATTTCAACATGTAAATTTGGGGGGAACACAATTCAATCCATAACAGATGACACTGCTTTTTTATTCCTTCTCATCCATTGTAGCAGCTGACACTTTACTTCCAGCTACAAATTTTACCACCACATAGCTTCTGTTTTATTTAAAGAGAGGATTTCTATGAGTATTTGTTAGGAGGAAATATGACTAAATCCTAACATATGCAACAGAAGGTGGAGATGATATGTTGATTCTGTAGTCTGCAATTTTATTGAATTTTTATATTATTAATAGTTCTACTAATTTTTTTGTGTGTCTTTATAGTCTGTAGGGTTTTCTGTATGTATGATTACATTATTTGCAAACAGGGAAAATGTTACTTCTTTCTTGTAGATTTTGATTTCTTTTGTTTCTTTTCCTGCCTAATTACTCTGTCTAGGACTTCCAGTACTATGTTGAATAGAAGTGGCGAGAGTGGGCAGTCTTATCTTGTTTATGATCCTAGTGGAAAGGCTTTCAGTTTATCACTGTAAGGATGATCATAGCTCTGGATTTTTCACATATAATCTTTATTATATGGAAGTGCATTCCTTCTGTTCTAATTTGTTGAGAGTTTTTATCATGAAAGTATGTTCAACTTTATCAAATGATTTTTTTTTTGCCTTTATTGAGATCATGTGGTTCTTAACCTTCAGACTGCTTATTTCACACATTAATTGATTTTTTTTGTATGTTGAACCATCTTTACATTCCAGGGATTAATCACAAATAGTCATAATACAGGATCTTTTTTTGTGTTGTTAAATTTAGTCCACAATATTTTGTTGAGGATTTTTGCATCTATCTTCATCAGGGATATTGGCCTTTAGTTTTCTTTCCTCGTGCTGCCTTTGTCTGACTTGGATATCAGGGTAATGCTTGTTTCATAAATGAGTTTGAAGTATTCTCTCTTATTCAGTATTGAGGAAGAGTTTGAGAAGGATTGGCATTCATCTTTAGATGTTAAGTAGAATTTCCCATTGAAACAATTAGATTCTGGGTTTTTCTTTTTTGGGAGTTTTTTTGATTATTGAATCTGTCTTATTATTAGTTATAGATTTCTGTTCCAACTTTATTTTTATTCATGATTTAGTCTTGAGATGTTTCTAGGAATTTATTTTTTTTTCTTTAGGTTATCCAGTTGTTGGCATAAAATTGTTCATAGTAGTCTTCTATGATCTTTTTACTTTTGTGATATCGGTTGGAATATTTCCTTTTTCTTTCTTTCTTTCTTTTTTTTTTTTGAGTTGGAGTCTCACTCTGTCACCCAGATTGGAGTGCAGTAGCCACTCCCAGCCACCGCAGCCTCGACCTGTTGGGCTCCGGTGATCCTTCCGCCTCAGCCTTCCGAGTAGCCGAAATTACAGGCATGTGATACCATGCCTGGCTGATTTTTTGATTTATTGTAGAGATGAGGTCTCGCCAAGTTGCCCAGGTGGGTCTCGAACCCGCGGGCTAAGGCAATCCACTCACCTCAGCCTCCCAAAGTGTGTGATTACAGGCTGAGCCACTGAGCCCAGCTATATTTCCTTTTTCATTTCAAATTTTATGTATTTATTTTAGCCTGTTTTTTTCTTAGTTCAGCTGAACTTTTGTCAACTTTGCTTACCTATTCACAAAACCAAATATTAGTTTCACTGATTTTTTTTTGAATTGCTATTCTATTTTCTATTTTGTTTATTTCTGCTCTAAACTTTATTTCTTCTTTCTTTTGCTGACTTTGGTTTTAATTTGTTATTGCTTTTCTAATTCCTTGAGGTGTGGAGTTACAATTTTGAATGATATTTTTCTTTATTTTTAATGTAGGTATTTATTGCTCTAAACTTCCCTCTTAGTATTATTTCTGTTGTGTCTCATGAGTTTTGGTTTGTTGTGATTTTGTTTTTGCTTGTGTTTAGGTTTTTTTTTTTGTATCTCCTCTTTATTTTTTGACTCACTGGTTGTTCAAAATGTGTTGTTTAATTCCATATATTTGTGCATTTTCTATAATATACAATAATTAATTTCATTTCTATGCTCTAATTACAAACTCTCTGGAAAGAAAATTAGGAAAACAATACCATTTAAAATAGCATCAAATAGAATAAAATACCCATGAATAAGTTTAACTAAGCAAGGAAAATGCTTTTTCACTGAAAATTATAAAACACCGATGAAAGAAATTAAAACATTGATGAAAGAATTAGTGTAGATACAAACAAACAAATGGAAAGATATTCTGTGTTCATGGACTGGAAGACTTAATATTGTTGCAACGTCTATACTACCTGCTATGACTTTAATGTGTGTGCTCCCTCCAAAATTCATGTTGAAACATCTTCATAGCAACAATATTAAGATGAGGCATATTTAAAAGGTAATTAGGCCATGAGGGCTTCACCCTCATGAATAAATTAGTACCTTATAAATGAAGTTGAGGGGGCAAATTTTCCCCTTCTGTGACGACACAATGTGCCTATCCCTCAGAGCAGGGGTCCTCAACCCCTGGTCCATTGACAAGTAGTGGTCCGTGCCTGTTAGGAGTGGCCTGCTCGGCAGGAGATGAGTGGCAGACGAGTGAGTGAAGTTTCATCTGTTTTTATAGCCATTCCCCATTGTTAGCATTACCACCTGATCTGCATCTTCTGCCAGATCAGCTAAGGCATTGGGGTCTCATAGGAGTGTGATCCCTATTGTGGCATAATATTGTGCATATGAGGGATCTAGGTTACATGCTCCTTATGATAATCTAATCCCTGGTAATCTGAGGTGTAGCTGAGATGGTGATGCCAGTGCAGGGAGTGGCTGCTAATATAGATTAATATTAAAAGTAAGTCTTGACTGCACAGAGAACATAGTAAATCAGTTGCTTTCAGACTCTAGTGAGTGGCAAATGAGTTGATGTACTTCTTTTGTGTGTGTGTGTGTGTGATTTATTGTAGAGATGAGGTCTCGCCAAGTTGCCCAGGTTGGTCTCGATCGCTGGGCTCAGGCAATCCTCTTGCCTCAGCCTCCCCAAGTGCTGGGATTACAGGTTGAGCCATTGCGCCTGGCTGAGTTGATGTACTTCAATTGTACAGCTGCATCTGATGGCAGGCTTTAAGTCAGAATCCAACATTATTTTGTCTGTATATGTCTCACTCATTATTTTTATTCCTGACTTTTTTTTATGGTAAGAATTTTTTTTTTTTTTTGAGTTGGAGTCTCATTCTGTCGCCCAGACTGGAGTGCAGTGGCTGCTCCTGGCCACCGCAACCTCGCCTGCTGGGCTCTGGCGATCCTTCTGCCTCAGCCTTCCAAGTAGCTGGAATTACAGGCATGCACTACCACGCCCAGCTGATTTTTTGATTTATTGTAGAGATGAGGTCTCGCTGACCCAGGCGGGTCTCGAACCCGCGGGCTCAGGCAATCCACTCACCTCAGCCTCCCAAAGGTGCAGGATTACAGGCTGAGCCACCGAGCCCGGCTTATGGTAAGAATTTTTTATGGTGAATTGTTTCATTATATATTACAATGTAATAATAATAAAAGTAAAGTGCATAAAAAGTGCTATGTGTTTTAATCATCCTGAATCCATTCCCCACCCAATCCTCATCCCATGGAAAAACTGTCTTCCACAAAACTGGTTCCTGATGCCAAAATGATTGGGAACCAGTGCTGTAGAGAATGCAGCAAGAAGATGCCATCTTGGAAGTAGAGAGCCGCCCTCATTAGACACTGAATGCACTGGTGCCTAGATCTTGGCCTTTTCTGCCCTCAAAACTGTGAGAAATGAGTTTCTCTTTTTGCTGTAAATAACCCAGTTTGTAATATTCTTTCATAGAAGCACGAACAGACTAAGACATTACTCAAAGAGATCTGCAGATTCAAAACAGGTCTACATTTGCTCAATTCAATTGAATAGGGATTTAATTCAATCCTTATCAAACTTCTAGTGACATTTTTATAGAAATAAAAAAATCCTATAATTCCAATGGAACCACAAAAGATCTCAAACAGTCAAAACAATCTTATAAAGAAGAATAAACTTGGAGGCACCACATTTCCTTATATCAAAGCATATTACATGGCAATAGTAATTAAAATAATATGTTATTTGCATAAGACATAAAGTGACTAGTGTAAAAGAGGAGAGATTCAATAGAAAAATTTACACAAATGAGTTTACACACTGAGTTTCAACAAGGGTTCCAAAAATACACTCTGGGAAAAGAATAGTCTCTTCATCAATTGATGTTGGGAAACTGAGTATCCCTATGCAAAACAATGAAATTGGACTCTTATCTTACAGTATGCTCAAATTCAATTCAAAATAGAAGGCAGAAGAGAAATGGAGGATAGAGTTGCTTTGTCTTTCACTAAAAATCCTAATTTCACCTTCAAATGTGTTGAGGAATTGACTACCTTGTGACAAGAATCTGATCCTGATGATAAAAATAGTTAAAAAGTAATAATAGCAAATGTACACAATAATATCTTTTTCACAGAAATCTATCATGAAACATTCCCTTGGCTAACCAACTGAAGTTAATATGAAGTATTGGAGGTGGGAGGTGTGGGGACACAGAAAAATTTAAAGGACAGAATTATTGTCTGTTCAGGAAGATATAAGGAACATTTACTGACAGAAACTTCAGCCTACCAGTTAACTCCTTCAGTCTTTACCTTGGCACCTATGTAGCAATTCTGAGTTTGCAGTAGGAGATAGTACATCCTAAATTGCTTTATCCAGAAACAAACAGAACAAAGAGAAAAGAAGAAATAAAGTAGAAGAGGATAACGCTGTCAGGGTGGGGAATTATTTGTGTTGTGGTCTTTTGAGTATTTTATTTATTTTTTAATGTTTTTCATTTTTAATTAAAGCAAGTAGAAGCATCAGGATGTAGACAAGGATCCTTAAAATTAGGATATGTAGCCTGTGTTTTATGGACAACAGCCTGGTGATAGATATCAAAGTAATCAAAATGTGAATGTGTTACCCATAATACCATTCTTGGAAATTTATCCAAAGGAATATTTTAAGAAGAAGCAAAAAGTTATGTGCATGTCACTGAATGATGTCCCTGAAACATCTTTTTTTTTTCCTTGTCCATGTATCTTTTATTTTGAGAAGGGAAGGTAATCTGCTTGGACTTAATACTTCCAAGGCAGAATTTTTCTGTCATTATTTCTATTGATAACCATTCAAATGAGAGCAAACATGTTGTTAAAAACATATTTATATGCATCATGTTATTTAGTCCAAATATCCTGAAGATGGGTATTATTATTTCCATTATATAGATTGAAAAAATGAGATCAGAGAGAATATGAGACCTTGACCTTAACTGTACTGTACCACCGTCCTCAAGGTCAGTTCCCTTGACTGGAGAAACCAAAAAAAAGGCTGAGGTGAGTGGATTGCCTGAGCCCGCGGGTTTGAGACCCGCCTGGGCAACTTGGTGAGACCTCATCTCTACAATAAAATCAAAAAATTACCTGGGCGTGGTAGCGCGTGCCTGTAATTCCAGCTACTTGGAAGGCTGAGGCGGAAGGATCACTGGAGCCCATGAGGTCGAGGCTGCGGTGGCTGGGAGCGGCCACTGCACTCCAGTCTGGGCGATGGAGTGAGAGTTCAACTCAAAAAAAAAAAAAAAAAAAGAAAGAAAGAAACTTGCTTTTGTACTCAATACCTAACTTTTTTTTTTTTTTTTTTTTTTTGGTAATTACAGATGCGGAACCCACAGAGTGTTTTGTTTGACATGCTTTCTGCCTCAGTCTTTTTCTGTATTAAAGTGCCTCCCCTGGAGGGAGAGACCATGTTTAGCTTCTCTCATAAACCACACCCCAAATGACCAAACAAATATACACAGACACACACACACACACACAATACAAACAGAGTAAGAAAAGTCACCCATGAAACATTTTGGTTTCTATGCTGGTTCTACTACTCTTTCATTAATTAACTTAGGGTAAGTTACTTAACCTCTCTGATTTTCCACTTCTTCATTTATAAAAAAATAAATATAATGACACATGCCTCCTAAGGATAGTTTTGACAGTATCTGGAAGATAGTTCATTCAATTACAACTGGATCTGAATCATGGGTCAAATAGATATGTTTCCCTTGAAATAAATAAATGTATAAGAGCAGGGGTACCCAACCCTGGGCCGTGAACTGGGACCGGTCTATGGCCTGTTAGAAACAGAACTGCACAGTCAGAGGTGAGCTGCATGAGAGTGAACCTCCGCTTCCTGTCAGATCAGTGGGTATGTTAAATTCTCAGAGGAATGCTGACCCTATTGTGAACTGTGCCTCTGAGGGATCTAGGTTGCAAGCTCCTTATGAGAATCTAATGCCTCATGAGGCCTTGCAACCACGTCCATGAAAAATTATCTTCCATGAAACTGGTCCCTGATGCCAAAAAGGTTGAGGACCACTGTTCAAAAGCACAAACCAGGAAATGCAGCTATTATAGCTCAACTGTCCAAAACGGAAATGCTTCTTTTTAAATTGCTCGTGGGTCAGAAATGCAGCAAACTAAGAGAGTAGGGGATTTCTCTAATGGTGCGCAACAAGAGAAGTAAAAGACCACAGGTGGACCTGTGGTATGCAGAAGAAAACTCAGAGGTAAGAAGAGAAAAAAAAAAAAAATAGAAGAGGCTCTCCTTGGAAGATGGCTTCAGCGTTTGGGATGCTGTTTACAATCCTTCTTTTTTCCATAGCTGGTAAGTCTGTTGGGCAGAATGAGGGGTGTTGGGTGGAAAGAGAGGAGACCGTGACGAGAAAGATACATTAGAATATTTTCCACCAGAGTTTTTCATGTCCTTTAAAATGTTCAGTTTTATTCTTCTCTTTCTCATCTTCTTGGCTAAGAATTTCAGAACAGCCATTGGGAGGGAACCTAGTCGTCTGCATTTCTCACGAGTTTCCAGGTAATGGTGAGGTTGCTGATCTGCAGATCACATTTGGAATAGCAAGGCTTTAAGGAAGTCTTGTTATGTGACAAGAGTCTTGGGACTTTGTGACAATTCTTAGTTAGAACGCATCTTTGCACTTTTGGCAAAAAAAAAAAAGTAAATTTCCATATAAATGTAAATCTTCTTATAAGCGATTATGTGCTGTTTGATACACTTTAGGGGAGACTTTTTTTTTTTTAAACACAAGCATGGACAGTCTCTGTGCTCTGTCTTATTGACTGTTGGAACTTTTGGATTGGAGTTTCTGTTCAGTGCCTTTGGAGACAGATTCTTCATCTGTAAAATAGATTTGGCTCCCACAGAGAGTTTTTTAGCACTAATCTAGAAGCGTCTCTCACATAGTAGACAATAAAGGTTTTTAAAAAAATCTGTTTTCTATCATAACTATTAAAAAATATATTTATATTTTTATACATAGTTATCATTTTTACATTTCAGCTATCTTTAACTTTTTTGTTTGTTTATCACTTCCTGATATATTCTGATAATATATTTTAATAATTAGATTGTGTTACTGTACATAATCAAAATTAATAAAACTTGATTTATTTAAAAATGTACTTTATAAGTGCTTTTGCACTAAGCTAGTGTGACCTTCTTTTCAATTACTCTGAACTATCAAGGAAACTTTGATAGTGAGATCTTGAATACTGATCTTGAAGAAAAACATCTGACTTTGAGACTCAGAGATGTCACTTACTAATGACATTGGGCAAATTATTTTGCATCAGTTTCCCCATTATACAATGAGGACAAGGTACCTATTTCTTTGGGCTGTTGTTACAGTAAGTGAGCTAATACATGTAAACATGTGATATGCTAGAGACTAATGAATTACCACTATTGGTTACTAAGAATTCTTTGCTTAGCTTGTTTATTCACTCTTGGTTGTCCTCATCCATCACAAATGTACTTGACAAGTTTGGCATGAGTTTGAAAAAATTCATTTTCTCTCCAAGTGGACATTTTTATGTTTATTCTCATTTAACAGAAAATACTTAATTCATCCATTTTAACCAATAAAGAAATTGAACTACAATGAGGTTAATGAACATTTGCCTTAGCTACATAGTGAGTATGATATTTTTTGAATGTTTAGTCTAACATTCTATGACACATGGAGAAATGAGAAAAATGAAAATAATGCAGTAAAAGTTAAACACAAAAAAACTGACTTCAGTTAAAAATCTCTATTTTAAACTTACCAGATTCTTAAAGCTGGAATATTTGATATTGGATTGTCTTTTAAAAAGTGAACTGCTGGTGCAAGTCATTTTTAATTATTTCTACATAAAACTCTTGCCATTAAATCTTTAAAAATTAAATCATAACATCCCAAAATGTAAGAACCATTACTCATAGAAGAACACCTGATCAAACAAATGTCTCCAACACTTGAGTTTAGCTAGAGAATTTGTATAGCTTGGGAAATTTTTATTTAGAGATTTATCTGCCCATTTTTATTATAGTTTGTTTTCTTTTGCTGCTAGTTTAGAGTTTCTCAATAAAATAAAAATACATTTCAATGATTTTGAAGTGGCAAGTATGAGTCCCAGTTTGCAATTACCCTGATTGCAGAACTCAGGAAATTTAAAATTAAGGGGGAAAAAAGCAAAGGGAATGTAAACACTAAAGAGGGAAACCAACATTGACCATGTACCACTCCTAATTCGTTGTCACCACTTCTCATTCAACTCTTATCTCTTTGGGACCTTACCCTATCGGTATTCCTTCTCTTTATTGCACAGAGAGTTGTCTTCTGCATGAGAGAATTCCCTTCAGGAAACTGCATTGTCCTTTTCAATTGTCTGTGCCATAGCAGTCTTTTTTCACTCCTTGCCTGTGGGAAGCATCTTTGGATTGGAACCTCACATACACAGCGATTCATCCCTGTGTGAAACTTCTAGAGTTTTGTATCCAGCTGTTCCTAAACCATATGCACTCTGTAATGTACCATCAGGTAAAGCTTTTGGCACTGGCAGCTACTGGCAGTGCAGGATTGGAACGGTGGCAGTTCTCTGGAAGGTGTTCACGTCTCTCATCTTTCCATGCTGTGTTGTAGCTTATTACCTTTCCCCTGGAGGATAGCCATAGTCTCCCCATGCCAATTCTCTTTGGAATCATTGTTCGCAGTACAACTAATTCACTTGGTAAAATACCTCTCAGTTAAAACTATCTTTTTCTTCTTCTTTTTTTCCTTTATTTTAAAGATGTGGGGTAAAATTCAGATTAGGTATGCAAATGTTCATTAAGAAGGTGACCTTGTTGATAAGGTGTGCTCCTCCTTCCCTTGGCAGTTTCCCTCAACTGCTAATCCACTCCCCACACCCGGAAGTTTCCCACTACTGCCAATCTTTTTCTTACAGTATTATGATAATTGTTCAAGGTCCAATTATGAGTGAGAACATACGGTACTCTGTTCTTGTTTCTGTGATAGATCACCGAGTACGATAGATTCAAAATCCCTCCACGTTGCTGTGAAGTCCATGTTTGTCCTTCTTTATGACTGCATAATATTCCATTGCATATATGTACCACATTTTAAAAAATCAATTCAGCTTTGATGGGCAACATGGTTGGTTCCATGTTTTTGCTATTGTGAATAGGGCTGCTGCAAACATGCGTGTGCAGGTGTCTTTTTGGTAAAATGACTTGAGTTCCTCTGGGACACCTTTTTCTTCTAAACTCTTCAATAGCTCCCTATTTCGTTTGCCTACTGGATAAAATGACAAACAGTGTCTCCTGAAGGAGACATCCTTCATTAACTGCTTGTAAGTGTGATTTTTCAAGATGCAAACGTGTTTTTTATCCCAATGATGGCATAAAACTTCTAATTTCGACAATGATTTTCATGCAATTTTAGCCAGTTAACCGAATTGTCTATCATGTTGATTAAGACTTTAGGGAGAAACAGTGGCTCCCACTCTATTCAAGTACATATTGTTGATTTCATTTATTCTTTTCAATATATTTTCTAGCTTCAGGTAGTTCACGGAAGGCTGGAAAGCAGATGACACGGGACAATGCAACAATTCCTGCAGAAGGTAAATTCCTGCTTCCTTATGTAGCGGTCAGCACTGAGGGGAGGAGAGGTAAACTTTGTTAGAAACATTAACTGATTGCCAGGGTGGAGGCCCACCTTGTGACTACTTGAGAAACATGATAATCTGAGTGCTGTGTTACCCTGAAATGACCCAACCTCTAGTTGTTCAAGCTATGTTCTTGCTTGCGTCTGA